>NW_025777674.1:0-93456 GCF_021130785.1 Homalodisca vitripennis | reverse complement strand
GCGGTATTTGTAACCGTTATTTGTCAATAACCTATTACCAAAATAACGTGGTTAGTTGGTATTACGTTTCAGTAACATGTTACTAGTCGACCAACTCTCGGTATTAACACCATGCTGTTACTGAACTGACGTTATTAAGTTGCATCAGTATGAGTCAGACTAAATCTACGTGTGTGTGTGTTGTATGTGTGTAGGGCAATGTAGACAAATTATGTACGAAAATTAAACTGTCAGTAAAATGTAACCGTAGACTACAATACAATTTATTGTTTAGTGTACAAAAACTTAACTAATTCACTACAATGTAATATTTAGATTAGTAGACTACTTTTAAATAGACTACTTATAATTAATGATAAATGAGGACGAACAGTAATTAATGGTGTGAGAACGAACAATTGAATAATAATAAATTAGGTAGGTTATGTTTTTATTTTTTTTTCAGAAACAAGTCTACATTTCTATTTTGATAAATATATTTTATTTATTTATAATTGTTTATTTCAACTGATTTTTTATTCTTTGTCTCCCCTCCTCCTGTAACACCCAGCTCACTCCACTACGTTATTGGTTTCTCAGTAACGTAATACCAGACAAGCGTTACCAGAACTCCGTTCCTAGCCTCATTGCTTGCACGGTAATGGCCTCGTATGGTACTTAGTAACGAGGTTTTAGTTTTTTTTCCTGAGGGTAAAGGACGGTTTGTCCACGCGCTTAGTCCTAAAAGGACCTTTGCGCCTCCCTTACTTAAATTTGTGTCCTCAAAGTCCGAGGCTTTTGCAGAAGTCTGTCAGATTTGAGGGCTCCTGTTCTCTGATATCCTTGGGGCTGAGGATATATGCTCCCAGGAATCTTTTCCGAGTTTCAGGTTACTGAGTAACCTAATACCAGCGAAACGTTATGAGAACGCCAAATCATTCAGTCCACCTGTTACTGAAATAACAGGGTGTTACTGGTAACACGTTATCCTGGTAACAGGTTACCACTGAATAACGGTGTTACCGACACTAATACGTTATAAACCGCCCATCTCTATACCATACTTTGAATTTAGATTAAATAGATACCAAGTGGCTAAATAAATAGACAGAACCAGCTTGTTAAAATGATCCTATTGAGTTGCAACATATTTTTAGATTAATATCCAATCAAGGCAATTTTTCTAAATACACAAATGTAGAACAAATTTCACTCAACGAGACATAAATTAGCATTCATTAGTAATTTGGACAATTTTGTACCCAGACCGAGAGAAATGGTGGAAGATAAGACTATTCATATTTTACAGTATGTATATAAATTAAATTTGTATTATTTTTAGCACAAATCGTATCTCAAAGAAGGGTAAAAATTGTTACTAATGACCCGACAGATCCTTCTAATGTTGTATGGTTGTCTGTCTGTGGCATAACTCTTGATAGAAAGTTACTAGACTTGAAATTTGGTACACAGGGCTCTAGTGGTCCAAGGAAGAACCCTATTGGTTTCGGGGTCGAAATTTTAAGGGTCAAGAAAGTTGCAGTAATCAAGGAACGTTACGATCCGGAAAGACTTTCGTTATGTCCGTTGGATTCTGCAATACTCAAGTTTTTTTTTGTTTTTTTTTTTGTTTTTTTTTGTATTAAATTTAGGAAAGTTAGAACTTCAGTCGGTACTTTGGTATTACCCGGAAGCCATTATTTTTGCTTCATTTAAGTACTTTCTCCAGGGATGTTTTTATTTTTTCGCCAGAAGGGTGGGGCGGCGTCGGAGGCGGCAATGAGCTCGCACTGGTGGCTAGGAGAATTTCCAATCGGTACTTTAACGTGATCTGACGTCGGAAAAAAAATTGAACGATCTGGGACGTGATCTGAGGTCGGGAAAGTACCGATCAGAAATGCTCCTGACCATCAGGAGGGCTTCAGTGGTGCTTTCGGAAAGAAAACATCCTATAGAAGATAATACCTAAATTCAAGCCCAGATCACGTGAGCGCTCGTAAAGGTTATCTTTAACGATGGAACTGCTAGTAGAGGTAAAGGTGGTAATATGAGCCCCTACTTTCTTTTTTGTAAATAATAATTTTATTTTTTTATTTTTACCAAATTATTTGTGTTGGACTTCAACTAGAACATTTGGTGAATATATTTATAAATAATGCAGTCAATTTAATTAAACATAAAGTGAAATAAAAAATAAAAAAATCAAAACAAGACGTATTGTTAAAAAAAATTTCTGTGCTGGTATTATGAGCCCCTAAAAGTAAATACATGGAAAAGAGTGTTAAAAATGACAGTCATACAAAAAATATCCTATATGAAAAATTGTATTTTATTAATTACAAAACTTTAACAGTGTAAAAAAGGTGTAAACAAACAGAAAATATTTTTATGGTCTGCAAAAGTCACAAACACACATACACATCTTTTTCAGCCCAGCACAATCATTGTGTGCCCACATTTCACACATCATGCACTGGATCCACAGTTCTCCTCGATGATCGGCTGAGTAAAGTCCTTCACAAAACATACAGGGCGTATGCTCATCTCCGGGATTATCAACTCCCACAGGCATTTCCAAAACTGACTCTCCGGAATTGACGGAGCAGTCCGATTCATCTGAGTCCTTGTCTCCGAAAATTTTCCGTTTTACAGGACTTGACAGTGTTTTTTGTCTTTGTTGCAGACTGGATTTTTTCCTTTTTCCTTTTTCTCTGATTCTTCTTTTTTAGCGTCAGTCAAATTTCTTTTTTTCCGCTGCTTCTAGCAGAGCATTTTTGTAGGGTGATGATGTGACCAGAGCAGCTTTTGACGGTTTCGGTCCTTTGTTTGAAACTTTTTTCTTAGGTTTGGGTACAGGCCATATATCCTTTGGTGACACAGCAGTTGTCGAATGTTGTTGTTTTCCACATTCACCCGGATGGACCTGCAAGGTCTAGGTCTTCAGTGGACGGTCGAAATAAGGTGGATGTGATGGGTTGTAGGTGGGCTTCGGTCTCGGGCGGGTTATCCTCACTTAGACTTTGGATAATCTCTTCAGGATCATCGACGTCCTCCTCTGAGTGTTCAAAGTTGTGTACCATTTGAGGCTGTGTCGGCTTTCTCTTTCTTGCTTGCAGTAGGGTTTCCATGTCGAATGTGTCTCTTCAGATGATGGTGCAAAGTCTGCAGCAGTGAAGAACATTCCTGTTGCATGGATACAATCCGGTTGTTTTAAAACCCATTCACAGCTATCGACCCTGTCTGGCAAGCTAGGTACGCTTGTCCTAGAAGCTCTGCAATGTCATAGGGTCCCACTCGTTTTTCGCCATGTCGAATATACCGGCGTATTTGTTCACTGTAGTGGTGTTTTTAGTGGCCCCAGGAATGACTTGTCTAAACGGTTGTAGCTTATGTGACGTGTGTGGGGGCAAACTAATGATTGATATGAAGTTATCCCTCGCAAGATTCACAATATCTATGTTTTTTGTGTGAGAGTTGTGACCATCTAGGATCAGAAGTACAGGATCTTCTTTTGTTGGCTTAGTCTTCTCAATAAAATGGCGTAGCCAGTCTGTAAACAGGTTTGATTGTATCCACCCTGAAGGGTGGCACCTACCAATCGCCCCTGGTGGAGCACCTTTCATAAGCAGATCTGTCATGTTTTTTTCTTGGGAAAATTAACATGGGCGGAATGAAAGTGCCCCCTGCGCTCATGCAACAGATGACAGTCACAAGAGAGCCTCTTTCAGCTGAGCTAAGAGCTCCCACTTGTCTCTTCCCCCGTAAACCAATCACTCTGGGGAATTTTACTCTGAACCACAGATATCCCTGTCTCGTCGACATTGAAAACTCTGTCGGCTGGGTATTTGTGTTTCCTATACTCAGCTTCTAAGATGTCGAAGAAATTGTTTACTGCCTCTTCATTGAATCCATTTGCCCTTGAAAATGAAGGTTGCTGAAGGTTTCAATACAGATAATACATCCTTGTGCCGCCTCATAAAATGGTCGAACCAAGCCCTACCAGCTAACCCCTCTGTTTTGAACGGAATTTTTTATCCCGTTTCTTACACAAAGTTGGTAAGCTATTCTGCGAACATCTTGTCTGGTGAGACCGTAAAACTTGCTCTCCATCTGAAGCAGGTACTCAACAAGCTCCATTTCCAGCTGGTCTCCCATTATAGTTTTCCTTCCCAGACGAGTGGCAGCTGCTTCTTCTGGTGGCTTGTCACCTCGAGCAAGTCTTTGCAGAGTCGGTCTTGGGACAGAAAATTTCTGAGAAGCCTTTTTCAATCCCATTTCTTTGTTCCTAATCGCATTTATTGCCATGACCATATCATCGGTATTCCAATTTTTTTCTTTTAGGTTTAGGTGCCTTGCTTAAACTCTTTCGTGGCATCTGAAACAATAAAAGTAGGAACACAAGTTGTAGTGCATGTAATATGAGCCCTTAAAAGATGGGGCTCATATAACAGGCACAGAAGGGGGCTCATATTACCGACATCGCCATATTGAATTTCCTTCATCCATAATCTATCTTTGTTACTGTCTGAATTATTTATCACCCACAATAAATCAAAGCTTAAAACCTACTCTATTAGATTACCTAGCCTATTAGAGTTACTGCAATCGAATAGTAATCATAATTAATGGCTAAAAAGTACCTTTTTAAAGTTTTCTTAGTTGAAGAAAATACGAACACCTGTTGCAACCACCAACTATCATCAATAACTGAACCAGAGTGCTCTAGCGGCCTAAACAGGAACTTAATACAGTGTTTTCCATCGATCCCACTAGATTGCGTGCGCTGTATGACCAGATATATTGGGGGCTCATAATACCTACAGGGCTCATATTACCACCTTTACCTCTACATATTTACGATAACCTAATCTAAACGTACTTTTATAGTCTAATAACAAATAGTAGATATGGACATAGTGGCCTTCTTCTCGCTGACATCTCTTCCTTTTAGAGGCAAAAAGCGAGAACAGATCGTCAAAATGACATGTAATCTTAAACAGTAAGATTAAAAGAAGTCAGTAAGAAAGTCTAATCTTTCTAATAATGAAATAAATTTCATTCCATGAAAATTGCTAAGCTGAACTGTCATATTGTGTTTATCAGTACATGCCTTCTTTTAGGCGTATGTCCAAAAGGTTTTGTTACAAAATTACCTACATCTGGATTGCCTGTTTTTCTTCATCATGACGTTAACATACTAGCTCTTAAAACAAGCTTTATGATGTCAAATTTAGTGTTTACAATCATACAAAAGAATTTGCAAACAGCATGGGAATGAGCTGAGATGTATATACAATAAGATTATTACAGAATTTAATGGAAAAAATCCAATGCCGGAGATTAACCTTTTCTTATTGACAATAGAATCGTTCATGAAGAAAAAAATGAACAACTTGTATAAAAAATTAAGCTATCTTTGGTGTAGCGCGAAATCTTCTAATGTTGACTTTGATCTTAGACACAAAATTATTTCAGATATAATGTCAGACTCTGCAATATTGCCTGTAAACCCCATTTTTTTTTGAAGATGAAAATCCCAAAGTAGATATCTCTGATCAATCTAAACCAACCTATAATATAAAAAACCATCATACTGACCCTAATAATTTTTTTGAAGACAATCAAACAAATATTGAAAATCTGTCTAATTGTGTACTCACAGAAGGGGAAATAAGTGTTTTGAAAAAAGGCCTTACCTTTTGCCCTACCCCAAAATTTGACCAAATCAATTTAGTGGATGATGCATTAAGATTTGCACGTAAGGTTCGCATAAAACACTATTTTTCTACAAACAGCTCATATTCTTCTAATACTCTTCCATGTTTAAATAAATTTAAAGAAGAAAGTGACTGGGAACCTCCACCATTAGCTCCTGATCATCCCATTGAACAGTTCATCAACGTCATATTGTCAAACCTATCTAATCCTTCATTTCAAGATTCCTTAAAAGGAAGAAACAACTTAACACCTATTGAAATAAAGTCTATAAAATCACTCCAAAATAACAAGGACATTATAATAACACCGGCTGACAAAGGAGATAAGGTAGTTATTCAAAACATGCAAGATTACATCACTGAAGCAGAAAGACAATTGTCTGACTCAAATACATACCAATCACTTGACAAAGATGCTTCCAATGAATTATAATGAAAATTATTAAACAATTTCTTAAACAACATGGGGAAAATGAAGAACTATCTCTTAAAACAATAAATTTATTAACTCCCAAAATTCCAAGAACTCCAACTTTTTATCTTCTTCCAAAAATTCATAAAGATACTAGACCACCTCCAGGACGTCCAATCGTAACCAGCTACGGTTGCCCAACTGAGAGAATTTCTGCATTTATCGATGATCAGCTGCAACCATTTGTCAAACAACTACCCTCCTACGTAAAGAACACTGATGACTTCATTTCAAAAACTATCAAAAGTTAATCAACCTGTTTCGAAAAACACAATTCTAGTTACTGTTGATGTCACATCACTGTACACAACCATACCACATGATGATGGTATAAATGCTGCTAAACATTTTCTCAACAGCAGACCCATTGACTCTAAACCTTCTACAAAAATTTTTTACTAAAACTTATACATTTTGTTTTAACAATGAACTGTTTTAGATTTCACAATAAATTTTATCTACAAGTCAAAGGCACAGCCATGGGAACAAGGATGGCTCCCTCTTTTGCCAATTTATTCATGGGATTATTGGAAGAAAAATTCCTAAATTCTCAGAACCATCTTCCTTTAGTTTGGTTTCGTTTTATTGATGATGTATTTTTTCTGTGGGATCATGGTGAAGAACTCCTTCAAGAATTTCTACATGCATTGAACACGTTTTCAACCCTCAAATTTACTTGGAAATTTTCTCATGAAATTCTTACTTTCTTGGACGTAGATGTTTTTATAGAGTCTGGTTTGTTAAAAACTAAAATACATGTAAAAGACACAAATACTATGCAGTATTTGAATTACAATAGTTGTCACCCCACTTACGTGAAAAAAAGTATTCCGAAGAGTCTTTCAATTCGTGCGAAAAATCTTTGCAGTAATGAGGATGATTTTATTAATTATATCAGTAAATTAACTTGTGGTTTTAGAAAATTAGGATATCCCGATAAAGTTATCAAGAACAATTTGAATCAACCATCAAACAAAAATAATAATCCTTTTCCCCAAAACGATCCGAAATTCATAACAAAATTTTATCCTGGCCTTCACAAAATCAACGCAATCATGAAGACAGCCTTTAACCTACTTCAAAATTCTCAAGAAACTAAAGACTTATTTTCAAAATCTCCAAGAGTTGTATTCAAAAAGCCCGCCAACATTAAACAGATGTTGGTCTGTACTGATCCTCTAAAAAAGGAAAATAAGGAATCACAGTCCTTTGGTTGTAAACCTTGCCAAAAACCCCGTTGTGGAACCTGTAAGATCATGTCTACAAGTCAAAATTTCAAAAGTAATGTAACCAATCATGTATATCCTATCAAAGGAACTATCAACTGTGACACAAAAAACCTTATTTACCAATTTTTTTGACTGTAAATTTTGTGAAAAACAATACGTCGGCCAGACATCAAATCCTTTATGGATACGAGTAACTGGCCATCGATTTGACATTGTCCATAGCGATATAGAAAAACCTTTAGCCAGTCACGCTATCAATGTCCATAAACAAAATCAGATAGAAAATTGCTACACCATCAAAGGCATAAATAAGATCCCTGAAGATTCAAACGAAAGCCTTAATAGATTTAAATTGAAAAAAAGTGAAACTGCACACCAATTGGTGCTTCAGACAAGACATCCAAGGGGTCTTAATTTAAGATAAATTTAGTTTTCGTCAACTTATTCACACACGTCATGCCATGGCCCATCAGCTGCTGATCTACTGTATTTATTTATAATGTTTGTTTTTCTTGTTTGAGTTCTAACCTAATGTTTTTTCACAATTTATGTAAATATTTATACATGTACATTTATCTGAAGAAGTGTACCTAGATACACGAAAATTTATAAATGTTTCAAACCAATATACCGTGGTTTATTTGTTAAGAAGAGAATAACCTGTTTCTGTAATAATGAATATAATATATATTAAAGGTCCGTGGTAAGAAAACCCATTCCACAAATAGTGGTTTCCGGATAATACCAAAGTACCTTTCAGGGTGTATATGTCTATACAATATACAATCCAAATCTGGAGGTCTCACTCAGTAATTATTACATGTTAATAGAACTCGTTAGCACTATGACCGGTAAATTGTAATACTAGGTCTGACCGGTGGATCACGCTGAACAGTTTTTCTCGTGAGAATTCTTGACTTTTCCGTCAGTCCGTGAACCAAACTTTCGTTTTTAATATTTCTTTGAATGGAACATTTTTTACCTTTAATATTTAATTTAAGTTTATTTTTTAAATAATTTTGCCATATAAACAGTTTAAAATTAAATAAATAACTCCATTAATAATTAGGATATAAATACCAATATTTCTTATTATAAATAATTTTATGTTTATCCATAGAGTTGTTAGTGATTAAAATAGATACCAAAAAATATGGTAATTACGTGATGTAGCAAACCTATCAAATTGTAAGTTAAAATTGGTATTGAGTTCGTAAAATAAATTAATTTTGAAACAATACGTATTACCTCCTAATACAATATAATACATAAATCGTGAAGCCTTCCACGTTAAATAGGCAATTATTATACATAACTGTTAAGTTGCATCTGAAAATAATTTGAAGGCTCTATGAAAAGATAGAATTCAAAGGTACGGGATGTGATGTCAAAAGAACAATTTAAATTGATTGGTGATTTTTTTATGCATTCATTAGGGTGTAATACATAAAGGTTTACATTTCACACTTTATTCCCTCGAAGGTAATTAAGTTTTGTTTTCACCAAATTGATTAGTTTACAAAGGCCTCTACAATGATACACTAGATACGTTTGCATTTCAAAAACTCGATAACTGAATCATATACCTACATATTTGGAACATCATGTGCCATGAAACATATTTCATGAAAACATTTTAATTTATTCTCTAGGATTTATTTTGTAACCGTTTAGTTCACTACTCTACAATAATCCATTCTCACGCAACTGATTTGAGTAATCTTAAATTAAATACCCCATATAACTAATATCATTTGCTGTTTTATCTGTTATTATGGTTAGAAAATCTACTTTAACATTTTAAGATTTTCCATGTGTATGTCCTGGACTTGAAACAATAGTATCAAAAAGATCAAAAATGGACTGGAAGTTTTATTTATATTTTATTTACAGTACTCTATCAATATAATACAGAATTTATTCTGTATAATATCCTGTATAATAATTATATTCTGTATAATGGTAATTTATATAATGGTTGTCCAAGTTATTTGCCCCAAAATTTTGTTTTTTATGTCTTATGTTAGTGCTCATAGAACTCGTAGGGATGCATCTTTATTATCAATTCCAATTCATCGGACAGCCTTATACAGAGTGTTCATTTTAATGGGGGTGCTCACCCCCATTCCCTCCCCCACGGTACCCAACGCCAAAATTTTAAAATGGCAACTAATACCTTGTTACATCTCAAATTGAAGCTCATAAAAAATGCTATATTTTGGTAAAATAAAATTGAAATCGGGCAAGCCGTTTGATATCAACAGCCAATAATGCAATTTCTTACAGAACAAAATTATTAGTCTACAAACTACTGCTAATAACAACATTTTATTTATTTATGTTTAGCGGTTAAGTGGAAGAGAGGATGTTTCAGTCCTAACTTTGCCTCTATAAATAAAAACATTTTTCATTTAATTTCAAGGCTCTAGCTTTAATATAGAAGATATGAAAGTCGCAACGCGGAAATAAAATATACTTGATGCCAAATGTTAAAAGTCAATTTGATAATACTGATACCTCATTACAGATCCAGTGTTGCAATATTTAATCTACTCTACTTGAGATTTTATTTGAAGAAATCTGAATGTTCGCCTTTCATAACTGGTAGGATTGTTAATATTATAGTAATAAAAAAACTTCTAAAACAATTCTTAAAAATGGCCAACAACACTTTAGTATTAAAATATGTTATTAATATACTTACGTATAACACAAGCTGTTGTGTTCTTAATAAATTAAGACAATACACCATCAAAACTTTCTTAAAATCTTATTATGGTTACCAAAACAAAAGTACAATTACAAAAATGGTAACAATTATTCTCTAGGATGTGATATCAGAGGCGTATATAGAATATTATTTTGAAGACAGTGAATTGTTTAGGAGATAATTATAAAATACCCTCCTAAACAGAGGGTTGAAATATTACCTTGGGGAAATTGATAAGCTTTAAGAACTCATAAATGTGTTCTAGGTTAAAACAAACTACTGGGGGAAGTTTTAATGTTTCTCTTTCAAAATTTTGGGAGTCATGAGCTCCTTCAGACCCATTTCTATACACCCATGCAGGATGTGGAATATTCATTTTATTTTCTGTCAAATTGGACAACGTTAAAGTTTAATTTAAGCGTTACAATTTGGAAGAAGTCGATTTTAAATTTGGAATTTTAAGCCATGAAGCACACCGAAGTTTGACTTGACTTGACAAAGTAATCAACATGAAGCAATTAGGGTGTTGATAGTCAGTCACAAATCCAGATTTCTTTTGGGGGGAGAGGTTTATTAACCAATGACGAGGGAGGCAGACATTAAAAAACTGTAATGTAACGATACATTTAACAAAAGCCCATCATAAAATACAATATTACGCTTTTAAAATGTGATTTGTATCTCATTATCAAGAAATTCCCTTATTGTACTAAACAGATTGTTAACAACCAGTTATTCTGATGCTTAAAGTTGAATAAATTTTTACTCCAGGTAGTTTCAAGTTGTTTATTAGAGAATTTCACACAGTTGACTTTCAAAGGGTGAATTACTTGTATTGGCCTATCTATGATGTGGAATATAAAGTACATCTTTGTTACACGTATTATACAAATGATCCTGAAATCCTATTGAAGATTAAACAGATGTATATGAGTTTTTATGAAATATGTATACTGAACATACTGATCACTAAGAATTGTTTAAGATCCCTCTATAAAATAAACCGTATAAATTTTGTTTTAGAACATTTAATCTGAACAGTTGATGTTGGCATTACATCATCTAATCTATTAAAAAGAAAATTAATATTTTAAATTAATAATAGGTTATTATTTAATAAAATAATTAATTAAATATAGATTTATGTAGAGATTTAAAAACTGCTACATGCTTACTACTTCAGTTCCAACAGTGAAATTTGCTTAAGTTCGGAGTTTAATTATATTGTAACATTTTCATACTGTTTTAGTGTTATATTTTTTCAGATAATACCAACAGTGCAAATTTATACTTAATATTTGGGGAAATAAACTCATACATTTTTAAATATTCAGATTCAAGCTGTAAACAACTATCTTTTTTATAAAATAGGATTAACATATATATAATCCTCAGTACACTTCATAGGTTTGATGTTATTACAAGTAGACTACTCACTCAATAATAATTTGAACTCTGTAACGTACTGAGTGGGCGATAGTAAGTGATAAGAAAAAAAGAGCTGCACTGTGACCTTGAGAGTATCAGGTCAGACTAGGTTAGGTCAGCTGAGCGTATTGCGGGCGCGGTGTGGTCGTGGTGTGTACGTCAGTCAGTGACTGGCTGCGCCGACCGGTTTCTTTTGTCTCTGAACTTTGTTCTTGTGCTCTCTCTCCTGTCACATTGAATTGAAGGTAATCATGCTTAATTCATAGTATATTTATGTAAACGTGACCGTAAACTATCTACCAAGTTAACATTTTCCGTATTCCAACACGATTAATATTGTAAATTTGTAACACATAACCTCACTTTAAAAAAAAAAATATAAATAGTATTTTCATGAAGTGAAACTTTGCTAAATATTTTTTATAAAAGGACTAGTAGTTGCTTCCTGAAACAGTTCAAATGAACGAAATTAAAAATATAAATAATTATTCCTTATAGATGTAAGTAAGTATTTGCTGAATTTAAATCTATCCTCTTGGTATATTATTACCATGGGAATCCAATAAGAGAATAATAATATTACTATTTATAAACTATAGGAGAAAATATATGCAATTAATTGCAAAATATTAATTTGTCTTCTACATTTCAAATAAAATATTTTTACTGTCTGTCTGTATGTATGTTCCCAAGAAACTTACAACATTGAAAGTAATGGCCAAACATATTTAGATTATGTTAATTATTTTTTATTCATTATTACATAATCAATCAATTACAGCATATTACAGACCAACTCATAATAAACTTTATATATTGTTACCATAGTACTATGTCCTTAACTTTTTATAGTGATAATAATTATTAATTATTGCATAGAGTCAGTGGGAACAGGTCTCATAGACTGAATGAAACCATATAACTTCAAATGGCTTGATTTATGAGATAGGGTTATAGGAATGTTTGTTTGGAAATATACAACATCTATAGCTTAGAATTTTAGAATTGTACACCCAGTAAGTTTATTAACAGATTTTTCAGTTAATTTGTTAATTAATTTTATTTTTTTGATATAATTTATATTATGTTTTTCACCAGATTTTCATATACCATCTGCTTTGTATAAAACTGATTAACTTTATTTACTTACATGTTTGTTGATAATTTGTTATATCACAGACAGAGAGCTATGTCGCCTAAAGGAAGGTAATTTGCACCTATTCACTGGACCGTGAACCTGTTCTCTTGTTTCCTGTGATACTCTGTAACCTAGAAAATCTCTTGTATTACAGAAATTGAGCCATGTCACGTAAGGGAGGCAAGCTGCGTCTTGCCACATACATGTGTCCCAGTCACCCAGTGGAGCTCTACGAGCTACTCATGAGCTACCTGGAGGAGTCTCTGGACTGTGAGGCCACGCTTATGTATGAGTCACGTGCAGGGGGAGGTCCTTTGCAGGACAGAGTAGATCCATTCACTGACAACTCCATTGATATCGGTAATTAAAGAGAATATGCAATGTTTGGAAACTATGTCATATTTTGGAATGTCTAAGTCTTACCCTTTTTTGAAACAGCCAATGAAAATGGTTTTTGTAAGCCAGATTGTCATTACTGAAGCCTCGGTTTGTGATCGAACAATTTAATTTATCTAGATTCTGGACCATTTATGTCATAAATCAACTTAACTAGTAGGATCCAGTTTTTTCCCATAAATGCATACATTTGTATAGTTATGGAATACATTTTATTATTTCTCATTCATAAGTAGAAAATAGTTTTAAGTTTTTAAACTGAAGTAAACCATTGATTATATAGTTATTAAACTTATCATTTCTATTCATTCAATAATTAACAAAATTTGTTTTGTATAAACACTGCTTTTCATAATATTTCAAGAAATATTTCTGGGATCTAGGTACACAACTCTTTGCAGGTATTTTTCTTAGTGGATGGACATATGATATGTATATAGTTATAGCAAAGTAGTGCTTTAGAAAATATAAAGCTAGCATTAAAAGCTAAATTATTAATCTTAATTGATCTATTTTTAGAAATAAGTTTAATATTGAATCTTGTCTTATAGAGAAGAAATACAGCAAGTGAATTTTTTTTTTCATTTGCTGAATAAACAAAGACTAGGACGTTCCCTCTTATTTACATATTTAAAAGTTGTAATCAAGAACCAATTTGTAGAAATTGACATAACCTTTGAATCTCTGATATACGAAATAGCTATAATATGCAAAACTCTTACCTTCACTCCTTGATACATTGTATAATATCATGAACTTCAACAGAGCTGATAAAAGCACCCTTACTTGGATGGCAAGAAAATCGTAATTGTCTTGCCAATTGAAGTAGTGACATTCGTGATAGAAAACTATCCCTGTCTGGACCGTTTTTGAATTTTCACATCAGAACTTCAGACATTGTAACCTTCAAAAAGCCTGTCATTGTTAAACACACATATAAAGATCATTAAGATCATTTTACCTTCCAGGCTAAATACAGAAAAAGTAAAAAATTATTTTTGATTACTTCACAAAGAATTACATACATATAAAATAGTAAATTTTGGCTATTCTGTTATCCAGACCAAAAACAGCTGAAGATGAAAATGTGAAAGTTTTGTAGTTTGTACAATATATGTATGACTTAAAAAAAATTATATTTTTTAATTAAATATAATTTAAGAATGTTTTTAATAACTTTTGCCTGAAGGAATGTAATTTTGTATAAATAAAAAACAACTCACTCCTTCATTCATCTTTAATGTACATAGTGTAAATAGTTTATAATCTTTATCTTTAACAGTTTTTCTTTGGACCTACCACTCCTTGTGGAATAAACAAAAATGTATTTTCTATTTTTCCTGTTTTCATAAACGGCTTATAAACAAAATAACAATAAACAAACAGGGCTCATAGCAAAATTTTCTTTTAATTTTCTTTAGATTCCACCACTTTAAAAATAATTGTTATACTTTAGTACAGCTTTGTTTAAAACCCTAAAATATTCTTTTATATCTCTAAAATATTAAGCAATCATAGAGTTGGGTTATAATAATTTTGAAAAATTTCTTAATGTTTTGTTTAAGAAACGTTATTGCATGGCTTTGTTGGGAAATTAAACCGCACAATATTATAATTTAATGTGGAAATGTTAATTAAAATATTAATGTAAACAATTATTGTAAACCTACATTTTTAGACATGTTTATAGATTTTGAGAATACACTTTGGTTTAATAAGTTGCTCAGGTTTCATTAATTAATATATATAAAGTGATAATGGGGTAATTAATTACCACTTAGAGATATTTGCTTGATAAGGTCTTCTTTGGTCCAAAGAGATGTGAAGTCATACTCAATAAAATAAATTAAATTAAGTCTTATAAAGAAAAATACAGTTTGTTCGTTAACAAAATTTTTGATTGAATAAAACAGTATATGTTAATACATGTTCTAGAGACTATGATAAGTATGCATTTTATTGTCCCATCCTACAAGGACAACAACATTATATAATAACATATCTTTATTGAATGACTCTAGTAAATTCAAATGTTAATCAGTTGTATTTAAACTTTTACTTTATTGGTATTTTAAGTGTACACTATGGTGTATCTTGTTCATCCCCAAAATCATGTTTATACTACAATGAACTTTCAGTCAAAATCACTCTATTAGACTTCTTAGTGTTTGTATTTCTATATTAGCCTTCATGACATCAAGTGCTCTTGTGAAATTGTTGGATTCCAAGAACCAGTTCATAGAACTACTCCCTGTGGCTGCCGTCTTCAAGCACCCTCAGAACAAGGACAACTCACCTGGTTACTACTCTGATGTTATCATCCACATCGATGGCAAGTGAGTTTCTAACTGCTTATGCGCTGGTTTTATAATAATTGTGCTTACAAATTTTATAGTTTTGGGCTCGCTTAATATACACACAGTATGAATGAGAGCTACTCTAGGTAGTTACAGCTATCCCTGAGCAAAAAGTTTTACTTATTATTTTTATATTATTTGTTATGAGAATTTAGATATTTTTGTAGTGAAAATTATGTTTACTTTGTACAACATAATGTAAATAGTAGACATGTTTACCTTATATGCAATGCTAATGTTTACATTTCATTTCTGAAAGCCTGAAGCAAAATTGAGTTTTTATGGAAAATCAATACTGAATATAAAAATTATTAGCTTAGCTTTAGCAAAGCTATTACTCAAGAGGTTGGAAAAGATTTGGTTTCTGTCTGTCTGTTTGTCTATTTTTCTGGCTGTTTGCATGATATCTCGAAAATGAACTGGCTTGTAGACTTCAAATTTAGCATCAAGCTTCATTTCAATATGAGCGTAAACAAATTTTGTACAATTTTCTTACGGCTGAGAATGATGGCAATGAGAAAATAGGAGACTAAATGTAATTTGGTTACAAATACATTTGTAAACAAATTAAGTACAGTCATATGAAATTTGAACATGTGTCATTTTTATTCACAGAGTAAAATGAAAAATAAAAAAATGGAAAGTCAATGTTAAAAATCAGTGATAAGATTTGATTTCAGCATTGATTAGCTTACTGGTAATAGTAAGCTATTTTTCTGTGTGCATGGTGATCGGATGTCACCTTTGGGGGACAGCCCGATGGGGATATGATGAAAATCTTATAGTACCCTCTCTAGCTCATTGGACCTTTTATTATTTGAACATTGCTATGAAACCTAATTTAATGAGCAATATTTTTAATATATCGTGGCAAGATATCCTGAGAACAATTTCACCCACTGAATTTAAAATTTGCATGTAATTTCACTTCTAGATAGACAAGAATGTATTCTACAATAGCTTTCGTCCAACCATGGAATTGGTGTGTGTAATTTTTGTCAATTTCTGTTCTGTACGATTGTATGTCTGTCCATCTGCCCAGAGGATATCTCAAATGAAATGAGTTATAGATTTGAAATTTTGCATGCAACTTTAGCAAAACCTGTTATGTATATGTTGTACTCCTGCTTTAAAAACAATTAGTATTAACAGATAATCATATTTTTAACAATTGATCAGCAGTGAGACACTAATACATATATTTCTAAAGTGAGCCTCTAATGTATGGGCAACAGCAGACTAACGTTCTCTTTTAAAACTTTCATGAAAAACTTAAAGAGATAGTCTTTTGCACATTAAATAGCTCTGAAAAGGTGTCACATCTATTTTTTACCCATATGAACACATATTTTTCCATGAATACATGTTCTGCAGGAAATAAAATCAAGCTGACTTACGTGTGTCACAACACTCCGATATGATTTGTTTATTTTAACCTAGTTTGTAATTATGTGTTAGGTTAGTTATTTAAGAGATCAGGTTGCAGATCTCGAAACGTAGTGTTACTGATTTTTTTGTATCACTGAGCGATGGCAAATGTGCGGAAAACCCCTGTTTCCTTCACAATCATTTCATTGTCAAAAACAAATTTCAAACAAAGTAATAAAATTACACTTTCGTATTAAAAATATTG
This sequence comes from Homalodisca vitripennis, assembly GCF_021130785.1. Classification (NCBI taxonomy): domain Eukaryota; kingdom Metazoa; phylum Arthropoda; class Insecta; order Hemiptera; family Cicadellidae; genus Homalodisca; species Homalodisca vitripennis. The sequence goes on along the minus strand of NW_025777674.1, from coordinate 76,397 downwards.
TTATAAATTTTATATTCACATTCTAAAACTGTGATACGTATTTAAAAATTATTATGTTCTACGTTTTACTAAGTTGTTTTGTATAAATTGTCAGGTATAGATAAAAAAAACTGTTCAGAAAAACTTTTTTATGTATAACATAAAGTGCTGTATCAAAAATATGGGTTTCCGTAGTGAACACCCTAAGTGAACCCAATAAAATTGAATGGATCGAACATTTTAAGCAATTCACATTTTAATCTAACTTTTTTCTTTATGAGTTCGTTCCTGAAGAAATATTTCATTTTTGCAGAACTTTTAACCCATCTTGTATGTAAATACTCTGTTCTAAGGGACTATAAGATAAGTATTAATAGTACAAAGCTGGTAGTAATCCCATACAAATGTCTTGCAAACGCTGTCCAGTAATTAATGTGTAGTAATGTGATTTTTTAATTTGGTGTAATTAACCTGTCAAATTAATAAGTAGTACAACTACACAGATTAATCAAATAAAACATGACGTTTTCATCCTTATAAAAGAAATACGCAAATTTCTGAATAGTTTAATATGTTTTAAACTCGCAAAAATTACTTTGTCAAATCGTCAAAGCTAGATTCAAAACCTTAGCAAGCTCAGGTACATCCATTGGAGTGAATATGTACTCAATAAAGTAATTAAACAACTACTAAAATAAAACAATAGTTTTACTTAACACGTTCGCTACCGAAATGTAAAAACTTTTTCGTTAATATGGACCGGCTGGCACACATATGTGCCGGCTAGTTGATTCTCATAGACCGATGGCACATATTTGTGCCGCTTGGTACAGTTCCAGTGGACCGACGGCACATATTTGTGCCAGTGTAGTCTTATTAAATAAAGGGCTGTGGTAACGATCGGTCTATTCTTTCGTCTTCATTCTTTCATATCGGTCTACAGGGATGTCTGGCACATATTTGTGCCGCTTGGTCTCTCGGTATGTTCACAATTTCTTCCTTGGTGCAGTTCAAGGTCTCAGGTCAAAAAAGCCATGACCCAGTCAAATTGAACAAGAGGCTATGGTGTCATGTTTGTAGTAGAATAAGATAGAAGAAGCGGAAAACAACTTTCTTCACATGTTCCAGCTGCACAGATGAAAAGGGCAATAAATTCGGACTTTGCATGCCAGAGTGTTTCAGTGAATGGCACAAGTGAAAAACTAAAACAAAAAGTGTGTTACCTAAGACATTTTTATTTCCTAACTGTTTTATGTCAAAGATAAAAATGTAGCTCACCTAAATGAAGTTTATAAATAAGAGACATTTGTGTGTGTGTGTGTTTTTTTATAACATATTCTGCTATTTCCAAAGTGTTTATCCAAAGATCTTGTTTTAGTTTGTACAATACACATAACTACCATGTCAACACTCGTTTTTTATTATTTTCCCAATGTGTCCTAACACAGTTATGGCAGTTTTTACTTGATTTTCAACTAGAAAATGATTATATTTGAGGTCAAGCCTAAGCCTAATTTTTTGCTACTGACCGACCGGCACATATATGTGCCACTAGCCAAAATGTATACAACGTAAAAAAAAAGGATGTGGAATCAAATTAAACGTTTGCCTAAGGCTACAAAATGATATATAAATTGATTTGAACAAAGTTGTACTCTTGGGCTACGGTAATGACCACACTACTTTGAGCTGGTCTGTGAGAAGTGCCCAACTCATACAATGGTGGTCTATTTTAATGGACCTACCGGCACATATATGTGCCGGTTGGTAGCGAACGTGTTAATTAAAAATAAAATTTTAAACTACAATTAACAATTTGTCTCCACTTCACTTTCCTTTTAGGATATAAGCACAAAGTTTTACATCTGCAAGCAAGTGTTTTGTTGATTATAAGTTACTCCGTATTAGGCCAACAACAATGTATATTACACAGTAGTATCAGTCTGATTTGTTCCTGACACTACCTCTTGTATCCAGAGGGCTCAATTATATCGGCTACCTATGTCATATATGATCTTATCATAAGTTTTGTTTAAGAAGGTTAGCTCGAGCTGAGATTTTTCTAATAAATTACGTTATATATGTTGGCTGTTTGCAGAAAGCATGTGAAAGAGTTTCTGGACCTGCGAGGTTGTCGGTGGGCCTACTCAGACGATGAATCCCTCAGTGGCTCAACCATAGTGTTGAAAACTTTACGACAGTTGGGTGAAAATGCTACTTTCTTCGGAAACGCCATAAGTATGATATACTCGTATTTTATGTTTGCTCTAGTAGACTAATGCGGCTTCTTATGATTAGTTTTCTTTAATTTACAGCTTCCGTAACGTTTTTTATATAGACTGAGCGTTACCAAAGCCTGTAACTAGTTGGCCTGGAAACACGTCATTTCTGCCACATGATATTTCAAGAACGAACTGATTTCTAGATTTGAAATTTTGCATAATGCTTCGTTTCTGTATAAGCGACACTGAGTTAGATGGTGGTACATGTCACTCCTTGGGATTTGATTGATCATTAGCAAACATTCTTATATTGGTCTTATAGGTAACCTTGATGACAAAGAAAAATTCACACAATAAATAAATTTGTAAATAAACTGAGTACAACCATATGATATTATTAACTAATATTCCGTACCGCTTAAACTTTGTGCCAGTTGGTCACTGCCAACATTATAAGAAATAATTTATTCTCTTTCACTAATCAATCCTTGTAAGATAGAAATTGAAAAAGGTTAGTACGTTCCTTCATAACTCCAATAATACTTGATTTTAATGTTTACATTTTGTTATTTTATATTATTTCTACGTTTTTCAAGTTAGTTTAGCATAGATGGTAGAATAAATTATGTATTTTCTTTATCTCCTTTTTACCCATACAATATTTGTAGTGTTTCAGGTACACTTTTAAAATTACAATGCACTGCGATAGAGTGCATGTAAATGTACTATACTGTTATAAAGAAATTGTTAACGCATAAGGTAGAAGTAAGTGAAAATGAGGTAAATAAATGTTTTGATGTTTGTTATGTCCAGATCTGAAATTTTACAAAGTATTGTATTGATTGTTAATATTTCTTTTTTATGTGGAAAAGTAATAATTTTACTTAAACAAATCAACTTATAAAATTGTAATGCATAACATCATTATACAAAAATTAATTAATTTATGCCTAAATAGTGATACTTTTTAATTGAGAGAATAATATTTAAAATACTTTGGTTACATGTAAAAATTAATACAACTGTTTCCCAGGCCATCAGAAAACCTGTAAACAATATCTCATTTTCTTTTCATTTCGTTTCTTAACTATACATTTATATTAAACTCCTACGAAAGTTTAAGTTCAACATATACAAAATATTACAGGTTCAACTGAACAGCGACATAAAATGGTTTATGTTTAGGGTGGTCCACAAATCAGTAATGTTAGTCAGTATAAGAGGAGACACAGTTGTATCAAGTCTTGACAGAGTTTCGTACTTTTTCCGGGAAAAAATTCATTTAAACACGTTCACAACGATGGCTTATTTCCGGCCTTTTTTTATTTGCAGTTAAATTTTTCAATAATAATGTCAAAAAGCCATAATCTTTTTTTACATCCAACATCTAAGTATTATGAGCAAATTATGTAGGCTTCACAATTTTGCACAAAAAAGTATTTCAATATGTTTTTTTAATGTTTTTTTGTGTACCCAAAGGATGACCTAAAAAATTAATTTACCTTAAAAATTAAGCAATCGTGCGCCCAACAGAGTACCCGATAGTCTTAGGTATTTATTTAAGTGCAAGATCAAATTTAACAAACCATCAAGACAGGGAAACAATAAAAATGCAATAAGGATATGCTTAGCAATGTGTACCCCATCATAAAGCTCAACGTGCTTTACGAAAGCCCGTTGTGTAACCCGATGGAATACACGTCGTTGTGAACGTGTTAATATAATATGATTGGACATAGAGAATGTGAAATTAAAATATTGCATTATTTATCAATTTACTTGGCACGATAAACTCTTCTAAAGACAATATTTGAATTGGGACATCTAACTAACAACTGTGAATGATTAAATCCATGTAATTGCTTTTTATATTAATTCTCTGTTTCTTATGACGTATTATCCATAGATTACAATAAGACCAATAGATAGGACATCGGGTGCTCGCAGGTGAAGCCACTGTGGAGCGGCTAATACTCAACAATATGGGGGTGCGGGCGTGAGTCACCCTACTGAGGAGCGTCGCCTTGCACCCCCGCTCTTCACTTCGCCCTTGTTGAGCTTACTGTAGTGACCTGCTATACACTCCGCTTACTGACCATTTTGTACTTCTTATAAAGGCAATAGCTAAGAAATATTTTAAGCTGAGACTACACCATTTTTCAAAGAAATTCAATGAATCAATACACAAAACCAAACTTAGAAATTACCTCTTGAAAACAGTAACGTTCATGGGGCAATAATTGGTTCATTGAATTTTAAAACTGTTCAAGTTTTTAAATTGTATTGTAGTTTTTGTCTTTTGTTTTGTTTGTCATCATGGTTGGAAATGGTCACCTAAAAACAAATCTATTTCTATATTTTCTTTCTTTTTAGCGCAATTTTAATTGAAAAAGGTCAATAAACTAACATTTATAATATATGACTTAAAACTTCCTCCTCTTCTCAACTGAGTATTTACAGATTAGTTACAATTAACTGAGTTGTAAAGTTGAAACTATATTTTATTGTACATTTAAGTAATTTTCCATACTTTATTATAATTAATCTATAAATCTTACTAATTGTATAATATATGTTTACAGACTTAACAAAATATTTTATTAAATCTTTATACACTTTGTTATAATATGTAAACATAAACTTTAGATATTGTGTTTTGGGATATTTTGAGGTGAAGGATTATAAGGTTTAAAGTCATGTTTCCCTCATCTAATAATTTACCCGCATATACAAACTTTGCTCACATTATAGTATATATACAAAAAATAAATAGCAAATAAACTTTTAGTTGTACTTGTTTAGAGTATTGACTCAGATTGAATTCCTTCATCAATTACATAACTTATGTGATTTTATTTGAAGTAATTACTGTAAACAAGTACAAATCAAGCGTGTTCTACTCACTTTTTATAATATGCTATAATGTACGATACGAGGAAACAGATGGCCCGGCACGGACCGCACAGAGCTTTGAGCTCCAAGCGGTCGCGGCACTCGTAAACTAACGTCTCAAAAACAATAACCATAAGGTTTCTGGCCAAACCATAAGAGCTAATTAAAAAAGAAAATATGTTCTGAAAACTTCAACTATTCAACAACATTTTCCACCGTTTTTAAACTTGCCTGACCAAAAAAACGGCTTAAGTAGCAGCCGACTAACTTTTTTATGTCAAGTTTTAAAATGTAAACATAATTCTCGACTTTATTTAATTATTTAAATTGCAAAACTAAATTTTTTGAACATTTGAAAAATACCACAGGCATCCATAGTTTATTGACTTCACTCATACAAAGTTTCAAAGTATTTTCTTTATTCTAAGTAGGGTAGATCACGAGTTGATTGAAACAGGAGAACTGAATTTGTACACTAATCGGAGCGTAGTTTTGAGTTTCTATCCCACGAAAACATGGCGGACCTGGCTTCACCTGCCCCAATGTTGGCAAGATAGGCATAGCCCATCTATTTGGTCTTATTGTAATCTATGGTATTATCCCACGTAGTAAATAATGTGCTTGTTGAAATTGTCACTATTATCATAACAATACAATGAATAATTAGACAATCCATGTAATGCATTATGTTTTAGTATTTCGATATCTATTTTAAAAATGGTGAAATATTATAGAGTAGTTTATGTTATAGATCCCTGTATAAGTTGTATTGTGTCTAGTCAAAGGTGTCAACCAATGAAATTCACTAGATTACTAAACAATTTGGGGTTAGAACATCCGTTTTAACTCAAGTGTATGGTTTGATTACAAAGCTTATGATTCTGCTGTATTGGAAGCCCTCTTGATTTTATTTATATAACAATGTTATACTTCAAATACTTTCACTACTTTATTTTTAGTAGTAAAATTATGTGAGATATCTCATTTTAAAGATATAATTAGCAAACATCCATATGCACTTTAGTTTTTGCAATATTTGTATTGCGTACTCAGGACACATTTCAAACTTTTTACACTTTATCTGAGCAACTAAGCAACTTCAAAACTAAGGAATAAAAACATTATATTTTTACATGTATTTTATATCAATTCACATTTAAAATAATCATACTTTCTGTTAATAATGTTATATAGCGCACAAACACAGCTTATCAATATTAGTAACAATGACAAAAGTTTACGATCGAGCTGGCCGGTCTTCAATGAAATCATAGCCAAGATGCTTTGTTGTCTGTTTGCTGTTTTGGCAAGTGCTCTGTTAGAATTTTGTAGTTATGTTTATGTTTGTTTATAATATGATATAACCAAACTGTGTGTGTAATTTTAGGCCTGTAGTTAAGTGAATGGCTCGGTCCTTTTGGATAACACCTTCAAAAATACTCTTGGCATTGTTGACTAACATTCCAAAAATAAATGTGGCACTGAAAGGGTTAAAAAGGCACATCTTCAATAATTATATAGTTAATTGTAATGTTGTAAAAGTGTTTAATGTTTACAGTGTCCTCTTGACTATAACTTTTATGAAACGGTCCTTTTTCTGAAACCCTTACATTGGGTACATGATAAGAAGTTTCCCATCTAATCTTTATGCCTCATTCACATCAACATCAACCGTTATTCCTCTTTTCTGTGTATTTCTGAAGCTAGACACTAGGTGTTCGATTATCTTTTTCCTAACATTTGTTGACGAAACTCATTTTTCAGGCTTCTGTATCCTAGAGGGTAGTAAGAACAATAATGTCCCTCTTCTCTTTATACTGAACAACAAAAATCTTGTCATCTTTTCTGTACCTGTTCACTAATTCTTTGATGAGCTTCCTTTAAAATCAAAGGTACTCCTCTTTGGCTTTTCAAGACATTATCAGTACTGTGCATTTTCAGTCATGGACTGCTTCAGCCAATTCTTTACTTGTGTACATTCTGTCAGTGGAAACATGTATACTTTAAATATTACCATAATGTTGATGAAGCCTGTCATCTAAGGTTAGAACTATGCGACTACTTACTAATAGATCTGATCTTACAAGAGTGGACATTATAATGTCCATTATAACCCAATTTTTTTCAGGTTTATTTTAGTTATATACCATATGAAGTGAAGTGCCTGATGATGGAATCTTCGATTCAGAAAGGCCTTGCACAAAATAAAAAGTGATATTGGAAAATGTTGTATTCCTTTATATTAATGATACTACAATAAACCGTTTTACCAATGCTCCAAGATTCTACATTCTACATATACCATATGACTCTTTCCTTAAATCCAACTGTACTTTTTATGTTGGATGGACAGTAATACTAGCTAAATTTATTGTCTACATAGGTAACAATACTTTTAACTTTAGCAGAACAGGGTATGACTACAAGTAACATCCTGTCTGTAGTAAGAATTAACACTTTCACTATCAATGGTTACAAGAGCGTTGTGTGGTAGGTGTACTAACATTAGACTATGTCCACTTAGTAGTCAGATCGTTAATGAAGGAACCAAAATATTTGCAAAAATCTTTCTCTTGAAAAATATTTTTAATATTTTTGAAAGTGGGTATTTCACAAACAGTCATTTAAAAATAGTCCTTAATATCTGCTTTTTCATCAACTCCTATATGAGTTATTATATCAATAAAAGCTTTAAACTCGGGTCCTCATACAGCATACATACAGGTCCTCTTTGTTTTCCACATGTATTTATTCTGTGTATTTTTTTTTGTTTTATCTTAAGTAAATGCATTTGTTCTTAAATAGTTTTAATAAGTTGGTCAGTGAGTAAAAGAGTAAAAAATATACTCTAAGTCAAATGCTGAAGGGGGTTTAAATCCGCCAATATTTAAATTTATTAAAATGTACGTCATCCTGATTCCAAGGTCTCATATGATTTCTATAGAATGGTTGGTGATGTCTGTTGACTTCTTTGCTGTGTTTGCCTCAGCCTCAACAAGGTGTTGGAATAAATTCTCAGAGTCCTTATCTTCTTCTGTTTCCACTTCAAAATGTCCCATCTTCTGAATAATCAATGTCCTTGATCACTTAGTAGTTCACCTTCATCATTCAGTCCTGAATGTCTTTGTTATCTTCATCACTGTAATCCGCCATATGTGACGATTCACCATAATGTCATCAAAATACAGATTTATATCAATTTTTGGATTTTTGCATTACATATAAATGCACTAATAATGAAATTAAATTATATTTTATACACTATTGCAACTACAATGGCATTGAAATTCGGGCAATGAAATAACAAATATAATGATTACTGTGATATTAGATACTTGTTGTAAAATATAGATTTATTTATAAATATAGACCAAGGGCATGGTCTTTAATTATCGACCTAACAAAAGAACAGCCATGTCACCCATAGTGGCCTGGCGAGCTAAGAAAACAATTACATAAGTTTAATTCTGAGTACAGAATTAAAAGATTAAAGTACAATGCATTCACTGTGTATTCATTATTGTACCAATATTTGGTATTGTAAGAGGAATAATCGGGAACTTGAAGATAAATTTGTCCTACATGGTTCTTCAGTCTCCATTTCCCCATCCCAGAAGCTTATCTGGAGGAATGCATATTGAGTCCATGACACAACTCTTATCAGGTCTAGGATCAAAGTTACTCATGACACAATATGAATAATCCTTGGTAGTGATACATATTTTCATAATTATCCGTTTTTGACATTAACCCCCCATCATATCATCATCTTCCTCAGAGTTCTATTGAGTTCTTGAACATATGATGGCCGTATTGTAGTAAACAGTTGAGGAGCTGATCAAGCTTTGTATAATGTATAATACGATGAAGTGATCTTTAATTTAAACAGAAGCATTTATGAGTTATTGTGTGTTCAGAGTCTGGATCTCACCTGGCCTCAGTCCAAATGGTGCTTCAGAAGCAGGCTGAAGCAGCGGCTGTGGACTCCAACACTCTAGCTTACAACAAGGTTCACCTACAAGACAGGGGCAAGGATCTCTTTGTACTGGAGAGCTTAGGTCCTCTGCCTCCCTACCCTATTGTAGTCAACTCGAGACTTCCAGGTAGATACTATTCTCTTGTGATATTCTTAGAGATTACACTAGATAGCACTCTTAACTGAGTGTCACATTTGAAAGACTTAAGAGCAAAATGTTTATCGCGAATTGACTTGTTGAGAGCTATAACAGTAACTAGGTGGGGCGCAGATAGGATGTGTATGCTTCGCTTTTATAAAGCATTTGTTCATTTGTGTCTTGATTACGGAAAAATGCTTGATATACATCACTCTGCTATTAGACTGGCTACCAGTGCTTTCCGCTTCAACCTTGTGGTTAGTTTGATGGCTGAGTACAGAGAACCGCCCTCTGTCATAACCACGATTCATTGAGGACGAACTTCTGGTTTACCCTAAAGTCTAGACCGTGCAGCATGCTTATGAGCTAATGTTTCAATCATACTAAAAGATAAATATGTTTTAAGAATGAATGCTCCTGCCCCCTTTCGTATTAGAGCATAAGCAATGTTAACGTAACTTGGAATTCAAGACCTCACAGTACAGTAAAGTTACAACATTGATAAACCCTCATGGTCTATTGAAAGTACAAACATTGAAACATCATTACAGAAATTTAATAAACTAAATATGTCAGGAAGGGTCCTAAGTAGTATGTTCTGTGAAGAGTTGGATAAATGGAGACCCTGTGATACACAGACGAGTCAAAAAGCGAGTTTGGTACCTGATGTGCCTTGTGACCCCGGCACTGAATACAAGTTTCATCTCCCCCCCCCCCCACCAAACTATCATCAGTGTAAACCTCTAAATAATTAATAAACAACTAAATATACACATGTGGACCACTTAACCCTCTAACTGGCAAAAATCAGTTAGGCCACTCGCGTACTGGCACTGTCATATATATACGGCAGTAAGCAGACGTTTCAGAAATCTGTTATTATTTGCGTACTTGGGATGTTTGGGTTAAAAATCGAATATCAATCGATGGAATAATCAATGCAATTGATGCAGAATAATCGAGCTATCAATTAAGGTATATTATTACTCAATAAATAAAACTTTATTCCTCTTTGTATGGTTAGAAGAAACATCTTGTGCATGCAACTATTTTGACTGTGACCAGTTGACCGGACCAACTATCTTATAGTTACGTCTGTTGTCTGTTGTTTTGGTGTCTGACTAATTGATTTATTTTTAGTTTATATTTTGTTTTGGTTATTATTAATATGGCTGATGAAGTCACATTTAGTTTTAGGAACAAATCTAGTGATTTGAGAGAACTTAGCTGAATTGGAACCAACATCCTTACCAGGCTTGTTCTAGTTACATTTTTTGTGAATAAAAAAACTATAGCAACAATAATAATACTAATATTCCTTTAGTTTTCCTGAAAACGCTGATACATAATAAGTCATATGTAGGTTGATTTTCAGTGTTGTAAAATAATTGTACAAACTTCTGAAAATACAATGTTAGTGGATTGTTCTGAAGTTCAAAAATTGCTAAAAAATGAAACATTTTAAGTAAAAGAGCTACAACTATATATTTTTAATAATTATAAAATTGAGTTTCTTTTGTATCATTTGGAATTAATATAAACCTTTCACGCATACATGATGACATAGTCCAAAGTTATAAACAATTCTTATCAAGAATATTCAAACACTGAAATATTTTTGAAAGTAAGGAAATTTTAATGAAGATAATTTATTATTATTATTTAATTTGGAATATTCTTAAAACAATTATATATAATAAGCCATATAAGTTGAATTTCCAGTGTTGTAAAGGCATTAAATAAATGTCTGAAAATACATTCTTAGTGAATTTTCCGCCAAAGTTAAAAAATTGCTATAAAAGTAAACATTAAGTAAAGTAACTAAAACTATTCAGTATATATTTTGGGTAAGTATAAAATCGTGCTTCTTTTGTATATTTTGGATTTTGTATAAATTTTTCCTGTACATATATGATAATATAGTGCAAAGTTATAAAGTATTTTACAAAATTCATATCTAGCGCATTCAAAAAAATAAATCTTTTTTAGAAATAAGAAAATATTAATGAATATAATTTATTATTATTATTTAGAACATTCTGAAAACAATGATATACAATAAGTTGTATTTTTTCTATTATTTCACTAAAGAAAAACTCAATTATCCAATAATTTGTGTATTTTATCACGAGGCCTTTCGACATGGAAGATGCCATCATCAGGTGTGAATAAACAATTGAAAATAAATATCAGCTGAGTCAAACTTAATACAAAATTTATATGGTTAAAAGTAAAATAAAATAAATATTAGTATATGTATATATATAAAAGTTATGGTCAAAAAAAATTTAGTTATATTTTTTGTATATCTGAAGAATCTTAAGAGGTATATAATAGTTTAATGTAATTCATACAAACCGCAAAAAATAGGGTGCCAGTACAGGAGCAGACACTGCCAGTTCGGGGGATGTTAAATTTATATGACACAGTTGAATTTTAATTAGGATTATGTATTTAATATTTTAATTTTTTCAATTAGGTTTGTCTTACTTTTCAAATTGTTATTTCAAATGTAAGTAGGATCTTTATTATAATTTAAATACGTATATATGTAATTCTTCTTTTGTGTTTAATTTTTCTCCTTTACTTTTGATATCTAAAATTTCCATGTTATTTTTCAATATTTTTGTAGATATGGTCAGTTTCTAACACATTTTCAGCTAAATTTAATTTTATTGTAGACATGTTATTTGTTTCCAAAGCTTGTATATGTTCCTTAAAACTTTTATTAAAATTTTTTCCAGTTTGTCTAATATAATAGCTTTCTCAGTCACTACAGTTAACTTTGCAACTTAGTAATAATAGATATGGTTTAAATGTATTTTCTTTAAACTATAACACATTAAACATACTTTGTCTTAATCAAGAAACAAATAATTAAGAACTATGTTTTTCTGTTGTGTTGCAATGATGTAAAAGTACTTTAGTTAAGAGTTATAAAAGTAAACTTACCCTTTTGTATTATGTTGCAGGTGAACTAAAAAATAAACTTTCAACAGCTCTTTTAAAGCTCACTGACACAAGACTCTGGGGTGAGAGAATATCGAAATTTGGCATCACTGGCTTCAAAAAAAATAATATCGATGAATATGAACAAGTAAGAGACTTAAAAGAGGCTGTTCAAAATGTTGGACTCGGAATTCGTTATTACTGAAGTAATAATATTGGAAAAAGATAACATCACACATCAGTTGATGTTAAAAAAGACAATCAGTTGTGTATATGTTTCTTTTATATAATGTAGTTCTGGTCAGATATGTGTACGGTGTCTTTATTTGTTATTCAATAAATATTATTTTGATATATATGCTTTATAGTGTTTTTAAGAAATCCAATACATACCTTGCTTTGAACAGTTGAAGTTCAGAGTGGAAAAAAATGGAAGGACAATTTTTGCTGTTTTTTAATTGAGGTAGCCAGCTAGCTTATTGTTTACATACCGCCTCTGAGCAGAACTAGAAGGTTGGCATTTTCATTCCCTTTAGAAAATTCTACTAAGAATTCCTCAGTACAAGAAAGGAATATCTGCTGACGTTTCCATTTACTACTTAGGCTAGTGACACATTACACAATTTGTTGCTGTGACTGAGTTATGAGGCGACTAAATGTTGCTTTAGAGATGTCACATCTGACCATATGATTTCACAAACCCATGCTTTTCTGCTCTGTACACATCTGCATCAGTAGGAAAGATATCTTCCTTCAGTGATCCAGATTTGCTGTGAAATCTTACTTAAAAAGTCGAAAACAGAGCCGGCGGATTGTAAAGTCCTCTTGGACTTTGATTTATTTCATTTGATGGGAGATTTTTCTATCGAAAGATAACTTAACACACCCGAACCTTTTTAGACTTTTCAATATTTTTATTCATTATTTAGAATTAATCTTAAAATATTTTGTCGTTTACCGTTTGAATACTCAAAATGTATAATATACTTTGCCAACAACACTAAAAAGCATTTGGATACATACAAGTATTAATCATAACTTTAAAATGAGACTCCCATAACTCTAAGACAAAAAATGTGGCCTTAACATTTGACACACTGTTCTTATGGGATAAAACTTAGTCATTCCAGTCATTCTACAGCTGGGTCTTAGGGCACACAGCATTAAATTAATTAATAGACATTGCAACTTTTAAGTAATAATCCTAATATTCTAGTTTTACTTTTGATAAATTAGGATCAATTTGTTGTGACATAAAAGCTAAATGTGACACCTTCCATAAATCACGGTGAGCATATGTGTTGCCGCAACTGCTAGATACTCCTAGACACATTCGAATTGGTGACTGACTCCATTTACAGCAAATGGTGAGCACCTTAAAAATGAGTCGCCACATTCTGAATACAGTGATAAATATGTGTAAAGTGTCACTAGCCTTAGTGTTTCAGTGGGCTAAAAGTTAGGTTGCATTAATTACAGCTAAAGGGCTCATCTTTTTCCATATTTGAGATATAACAGTGTTATATAAACCGCTATCAAAACCATCGTAATAATTTCTTATGTATGAAGTGTCCATGAAGACATCATAAGGTTTAAAAAGTATAGATGTGTACTATTTGTTAATTGTGTCTTGCATTGGAGACTGTATAGTAAAATTTCCTATAAAAATAGAGAAATCTAATTACTGCAATACAATTAATTCTATAATAAAGTTAAATAAAAAAAATCACTTATTCCCATTCACTGCTTAAATGCATCATATGAGTGCTGCTCAATTAAGTTATTTGATTCTCTGGCACAAACTTTTTATTAATCAGAATGTCAACATTATATATATAATAAATAAAATATATGGGTCTAATAAAATATTTCCTTTTTCACTGGGATTTTGACCCACATACAGGAATCTGCAGGTATACAGTCAGTCATACCATATCCTTCTACAATACTGAAGGGTTATGAACAACAATGTTATTTAATTAACAGAAGAAAAGGTTAGAATGCCAATATATACCAGCAAATAACTACTATTACTGTGATGAAGAAATAATTTAGTAACGCTCAATGATGTCTTAATATGCAGTCTATATTTAAGAGTTTTCTTAAAGATGGAATTTAAAGAAAACAGTGAGAGTAATGGCCTTCAGTTCCATGGGGTGGATGGATTTCAGCAAAGTACTGTATGATACAATTGGAATGCACTTTTTCAAACATTATGTCAAAATGTAAATATAATCTTTATATATATATATATATATTTCTTGTGTTCGTGTGTATGTGACTGAACTCCTCCTAAACGACTGGACCGATTTTTATGAAATTTTGTGTGTGTTTTCAATGGAATTCTAGAATGGTTTAGATTTACAACTCGGTCCAATTTAAATTGTTTATTTAATCAATATTTTATTTATAAACTGTTGTTGATTTTGAAATGTTTTACCTTCGATCCGGCAGACTGCGCTACGACACATAATACAAAGTGAACTGATACTTAACAGCTGTTAATACTTTCAGCTGAAGTTCATCGAAGAGGTAGAAACATTTGTTTACTTACAATTTAGAAAATTATTATTGTAAAGTGCATGACCAGTAATGTAATGCAGATTGCATAGAAGAAGTTATTGCCTAATTTTAAATTTAGATTGCACCAACAATAATCAATAAACTATCTAATACAATGAAAATACTATTAAACACTGATATAAAAGCCACCTCATTGTACAAAGCCGTGAATGTTTGCACGTAAGGTAATCGAATTTGGTTACATTAAAGGTAAATGAAAAGAACCGAAAGAAGATGCTTTATGATCAAAATTGGTTTTCGTTGATACATTTTCTTGATTGGAGCACAAAACAAACTCCACAATAATACTGGAAATATCTTAGACAGAAAATTAATTTTAACAGACCGAATTTTATTCTTTATAACCTAATTAGTTTATAGAGATTGATCCATATAAATTAATTGTACTGAATAACTTTTCAACACCTACCAAAAACCACAAAAGATAGAGGCAGGAAATATGGTACAAACCGGCGCCCAAGAGGCTCACAAAAGAACGACTATCAATTATCTCAGGAATGATTAGAATGTGATAGAAAAAGAATATGTGAATATAGTGTACTGTTTTCCAACAGGAAATTGTGTGTGAAGCTGCGGGCAACTGTTAGTTTAAATATAATAATCATTTACCCCATAGAGTAAATAAAGGCACAAGAGAACTTGCATTCATAACAAACATTAAGATATTACATATAAAAAAAACAAAAATACAACGGTGATCTTCATGCAAACTTAACTGACAACCATAATAAATAAGGAACACAGGTAAATATGGCACTGTATGTAACATAGAGATTGAACGCAATTGGAATAGATTCAAATGAAAGTAGTAAGAATTCAAGATTCTTATAAGATTGTCACAGCTGCAGTCCTGCATTGTCAATAATTCGGGATTAGCAAATCACGGTCAACCTACTCGGAGCTCTAGGTCTGTGCACCCTTGCCCCCACACTGGATGCTGTTTAGGGAGGGAAACATTTGCCATTAAAATATACAATATAAAAATAGATTTCAATCTACAGTTACATTTATTGCAAGAGTTAATACCCTTCCACAGTATTAATAAAGTGAAGATTCTGTTAAGCTCTTTTGTTACAGGCACTATTTTCCTCTCCCGCTCTAAAAATTGAAAGTAGAGTTTGCTGATAATTCAGTATGACTGCCCTGTTCTGTTCCCAATAGCAGCCTATCCTCGGTGTTGAAGTTAAGGAATTCAAAACCAGAGAAATAAAGTCAAACTACCTAATGCTGTTTAACAGCATATGTGAGTGATTCACCTATATTAATTAGTGACCGTGAGACAGAACAAAGCTCTGGTCCTTTCAGCATGTCATATTATAGTGATACTTTGAAATTTTATATTGATTGTAGTAATTTGGATTCTTATGGTTAGTTCTTGGATTAGAACCCAATTATTTTTTGTTGTAAACATGTTTGCAAATGTCATCGAAATATGCATTAATAAAATTAGACATTTAAAACCTTGCATTATTTATTTATTACCTGATTCATTAAAATATCTTAATTTGGAAATTTCATTAGTTCACCTTATCCATTGTTACGTAGAACAATAGGACATAGCTTCATTAATTTTATTAATCAGGCGATGAACACATATAATAGTTAAAACCCCTGTATTATTTTTGTTCAGCTTCTGGATGATAAAATCCGTTTACCTATTCTTAGAAGCTTTGGTCCACACTTTCCGACATACTGCATGTTTAATACATAATACTCAAAACAGCCAATAATCAACCCATTCCTCATAAAATATGAGTTAATCGACCTCAGTGTATGATGTGTAATTGAATACACTATCAACTTACAGTACACTTTCGACTCATAAAAAATGCATATACTAAAACTAGGTATAATTATTAGGAAGTTTGGAGTTCAGGTAATTATGGAGGTTATATTTACTACAAAAACAAAAATAGTAAGAAGAAATTACTGTTATGGATGGGTCATAAAATGCTAGAGTGGTTGAGTGTTGGTGGATTGGGCGTACACTGAAATAAGGCCTTGTACAGGTTGTTTCTATCTCGGGCCACCCCTGAGCTTATGAATAAAATTCCGGTCTTACATCAGGATCATATGAAGCCTGGTGATGCTTCCATGTCCATGGTTGACAGAGCGGGGGCGGTGACTGGCAAGGTCAAGGTCTCGGATTATCTTGTGTTGGTCGGGGGGACAAATTGTGTCACTGAGGAGAATGTTGGGAGGCTAGGCCCAACACGGACTTGATGATGACAAAATTCAAGTGATACAAATCCAAAATTGCAAGCTTCTAAATAATTTTAGCAGACATGACATGAAAATGGGAGGTACAGCTGTTTTTAGAAACATTCAAACCAGTGAAAAAGTCATCAAAATTCTTGAAATTGGAAACAAAATATCAGAAAGAAAAAACTTTGAGTGCTGTGAAATTAAAGCGTCAATTGATGGTAAAATTTGTATTATAGGTGCACTGTATAGAAGCCTGGATGGGGATATAGACATTTTTAAAGCAAATCTCACAAGTTACTTGAGAAACCTACATCTAGGTGGTGGGAAAACTGAGGTAATTATTGGAGGTGATTTTAATATTAATCTCTTGGAGCCAAACAATAACACAATCGATTTCAATAATATTATTAAAAGTTTTGACTTAGTCACCACAATTAATGAGGCCACGAGAGAAACTGAACACTCAGCTACATGCATTGATAATTTTATCACCAGCCTAGAAAACTGCAACTGTACAGTTATTGAACCTTTTATATCTGATCATCATGGAATTGTTTTAAAATTCGATATAAACCATAAAAAAATCTGAACATTTAAAAGACTATTAGAAAGCTCAACCAAAACAATTTAATGGAATTAAAGGCTATACAGGTGAAAGTTGGACTGGTTTTGACAGAGAGACAGATGTAAACAAAAAATATGAATCATTCATTGAGACATTTTTGTATCACTATAATATACCAGTAAAAGCCCAGCCCAGTAAAAAAGTCTATGAAAGAGAAACTCAACAAATTAAGTGGCAAAGTAATGATGTTATAAGATTGAAGAATGAGATGACAGCTTGATACAGCTTGTGGAAAAACGTTAAGTCTGAAGAAAATAAATTAAGATACAATGCTGCTCTTAAAAGATACAGGGATAATCTTAAAACTGAAAAAGCTAAGTGGTACAACAATAGGATTGAGGAATCTGATAACAAACCAAAAGAGTCATAGAATATAGTTAATGGTATAAGAGGAAAAAGCAAAACAAATTCTGAAAACATGTGCAAAATAAACAAATACACAATCCAATTCAAATATGTGAGCACTTTAATACATTTTTTATCAACATTGCAAATGAAATTAAAGATGATCTACAAGTCAATCATGATGTACATGTTCATGCCCAAGTATAAAACAACCTCACACTTGACAGTTTTAAATTAATTGATGAAAAAACTATAAAACAACTCTTTGTCAACTTCAGTCCAAAGGCTTCCTCTGGAAATGATGGCCTCTGTATGAAGGCACTAAAATTCAGTCAGGAAGAAATTACTCGACCACTGGTGGATCTTGTAAATAAATCAATTAGTAGCTGCACCTTCCCAAACGCTTGCAAGATTGCCAAGGTCAAGCCTCGTTTTAAGAATGGGGATGTTATGGATGTGTGTAATTATCGTCCAATATCGCTCCTACCAGTGGTCTCAAAATTCATTGAAAAAACCATCTGTAACCAGCTGATTGACTACCTTGAGGCAAATAAGCTTCTGGTGGAGAGACAGTATGGTTTCAGAAAATCAAAATCAACCAAATTGGGTCTTATTGATTTTTTGAATTGTGTCATTGGGGCAATGGAGGCTTGTGAGACTGTAATGGCTTGCTTTGCAGATTTCTCGAAGGCCTTTGATTGTGTCAATGCTGAAATTCTTATTGGCAAACTTTCGGCCCTGGGCGTTCAAAATTATGCCAGAGATTGGCTTGCCTCATACCTGTCAAACAGGTATCAGGTAGTCGAAATTATGCACAAAACAAAATCCAAAATCAAGACCGTTCAGTCTGAGCCAGAATTGATCCTAAATGGAGTTCCACAGGGATCAATTCTTGGTCTCCTTCTTTTTTTAATCTACATAAATGGCATCACAAATCAAATTCCAAAAGAAAACCTTTACATGTTTGCAGATGATACCACTCGTCACCAAAAATAGGGATTGTAAAATTCTGGAATTATAATTTTTTCGCAAAACAAATGTACTAGCCCAATTTTTTTCAAAAAAACAGTCTTAAAATGAACCCCGAAAAACAAAATGCATTTGCATCCAAACCAAACAAATGAAAATTTCAACAAACTTTTGGACTCCATTCTTGTTTATTGGTGACACTGAAGTGGATATCTCAGAGTCATCTGAGCTGCTAGGAGTGGTGTTGGAAGATGGTATGGACTGGGGCAGGCAGTTGGAAAAAGTCGCTGGAAAATTATCCAAGGGCACCTTTGTTCTTAGGTGTCTCTCTGGACTCAATAACTTAGACCTAGTCAAAAGCGTATACCACTGCCTGCTTGAGTCACACATATCTTATTCAATCATCCTCTGGGGTGGCAAAACAAAAAATATAAAACAGATTTTTACCTTGCAAAAAAGAGCAGTCAAAGCTATGCTGGGTTTACCGCTTCTGACTCACTGTAGATATTTTTTATTGATTTAAATATTCTAACAGTACCATGTTTGTATGTCTATGAGTGTGCAGTGTATATTAAAACACAAAACCTTGAATACTAAAATGATGTTCACTCATATAACACTAGGCATAGAAACAATTTTGCTGTATACCATAGGCTTACTCTTTTTGAAAAATACCCGTATTATTCTGGAAACAAAGTTTCCCCAGCCACTTTATGAACTGGGTGTCAGTGCCCTTACCAAATGATTGTCCCAAGAAACTCTACCACTAAGCTTTTGAGCCATTTCTCGCTAGTTCGTCAATGAAAAAATCCAGTAGTTTCTGCTCAATATTGATACCGGCTGTGAGGTAGGTAGGTAGCATTTCCTGGGCCCTGTTATGTATTTGCTACAGATTCATGTGAATAAAACTTACAGCTACGCTACTACTTTTCTGTAGTAACTGCCTCATATTTGTGGAGCTTAGCACAGCTCAGACTTCTTTTCAGTTCAGTCAGCATTGAGGCAATGTTTATGGACGTACATCATGAGTTTCAGCATCTCACTGATAAACAACTTATGGAATGAGGAAGAATGTGTCAATTGTTTAATTACTGAGTTTCTGCCTGAAAGTTATAAGATACAGAAGCTTTGACAGAAAAAATGTAAATTTTTTGCATGCTGTGGTTAATACTGGATTTGTAGTTTCCACAAACGTAAACATTCCTGATATCGACCTGGCCCGACAAGCTCCAAGAAATGTAATGGCTATTGTAATAAATAAAGAATGCTTCTTATTCCCTTGGTGGGTATTTGTAATTTGCGCAAACGGCGAAAAGCCTCCAAACACAACCATACCCTACACTAATTCCATAATAGTTAAACCACACATAGTTAAATCACAGACATAATACCGTTGAATCGAAAATACAGCTAAAATCAATAGTTAATAAGTGTTTTTTTTTTTTTAAGTAAACATATAAGTTAAAAATTTAAGTAGACTAATAACAATGTAAAAAAAACAAAACATGCAACCCAGTCCAAGACATTTTTTTAACTTGACATATTTACATGCGAACGTAACATGGAGATATGAAACTTTTAAAGTGGTAACATAGGCAAAAATGAAAATACACATGCAACTTATAACTCCTCAGACTTTAACATGCTAGTGTCAGAACTGTAAAATTCATCAAGTTTGTAAAAAGGTCTTTTTATAAGCCAGTCATGCACGACTTTCTTAAATCGTTTTACACTGACATTCTGAGCACTTAAATGTAGTTTGTTAAAAAGTGATACTGTATACCAACAAACTCATAGGAATACAAGATCTTCTCAATCTTGTGTCTGGTCTATTAATTAAATCTCTATGTCTAGTAATATAATTAAGTACATGCATGTTAAGCGTGAAGCTGCTAAAATTATTCTTAACATGCAACAAAGCAAAAAGTATGTACAGATTTACCACTGTTAATATTTATTTATTTATTTATTTCATTTACGGCAATACACCATTTTACAAAATATCAATAATTAGCTCAGAAGAGGACTAGTAACTTAGAAGCAGCGTGCAACAATAATATATACAATAATAAATTAACAACAGTACATAACAATATAAGTAACTAGGACAATAACAATGGACATAAACTATATAATACATTGTAACAATAACATAAATAATAAAATATAGATAACAGATAGATAACAGTAACGATAGCAAATATATAACATCGCAGCACTATGTGGACCCTTATTAAGTTGCTATCACAGCCAATATTCGTGCATAAAGCACGATGTGGCCCTTTAAAGGCACCACCCAGGCACTCATCACTTAGAACACACTGTCGATTTTCAGGCTCCAGTTGGTGAAGTTATAGCTGCCAGTACGTTTCTCCTGAAGTGACGAAAAGACGGATCAAAGAAGTCCACGTCAGAACACATACTGTTGCCCGTTCTCATCAGCCTCGGGATCGTACCGTGGTAAAGGTAGTTGGTATGATGGTGACGTCTGGTGAACAGTTGGGAGCTCCGTGCTTGACTACGAGGTATATGAAGGTCTATTGCCTGAAGAATGGCTGGACATTCGATCATCCCATTCAAGATCTTAAAAAGGAAAACCATGTCCATTAAGGTTCTGCGAACTGACAGCGGTGGAAGGTGAAGAAAATTAGACATTGTCTCCAAATCGACATCGAGATACTGGTAACCAAGCTTCACACCAACAGTTCTGAACACACGCTTTTGAACAGATTCAAGCATTGAGATGTGTCCAACCTGGTAGGGGGACCAAACCACAGAAGAAAATTCGAGGACCGGACGGACCAGAACAGCATACAGGGTCCCGACTACAGTAGCAGAGAAACCACGACGACAGGTGCGGCATATAAGCCCTAGGATTGAGACTGCTTTACTGACGATGCTGCGAATGTGCTCACCAAAGTCCAGCGTTGATGTAAGGAGAACTCCAAGGTCACGGGTTCTCGTAACTCTCTGAAGGGTGACACCATAGAGCGTATAATTGAACTGCAGGATCTCATGAGCTCTGGTGTACGACATAGTGTTGCATTTATCAGTGTTTAAGTCCATACCACTTGCTTGACACCAGTCTTGAATTCGTTTTAGATCCCTTTGAAGTTCCTGCTGATGTTGGATACTTGATATCTCAGCAAAGATCTTAACGTCATCAGCAAACAGGAGATATTGGCTCGATAAAGTAGTACCAATGTCATTGATAAACATGGAGAACAAAAAGGGTCCCAGATGTGATCCCTGGGGAACACCAGACAAAACATTAACTTGTCTGGAGAGCGTTCCTGCATACTTGACCTGAAGAGTACGCCCGTCAAGGTAGCTTCGAAACCATGCGTGTAAGGTTCCAGTTACACCAAAAGCCTCAAGTTTTCTCAGCAAATGGGAATGTCCAACTCTGTCGAAGGCCTTGCTGAAGTCCAGATAAACACAATCCACCTGTTTTCCTCTCGACAATGCAGGAAGAACAACACTAGTAAACTCCACTAAGTTGGTCGCAGTAGATCTTCCTCGCTGAAATCCGTGTTGTTCAGGAATAATCAGATTCTTAAATGTAAAAGTCATTCTGTCCAAGACCAATTTCTCAAATATTTTAGCCATAGCTGGTTGAATGACGATTGGTCTATAATTTTTCACATCAGAACGGGATCCTGATTTGTGGAGAGGTACAAGAAATCCCGATTTCAGGTTAGTAGGAAACACTCCCTGGCTTAGTAAATTGTTGAAGTGTATCGATAGATGGGGAGCCAGAACCTCTGCACACATCCTGAGAACACGCGGGGGAATCATATCTGGACCTGGGCTCTTAGAACTATCCAGACTCCTCAAAATCCCTTCCACTTCAGTGGCTGTAACATGGACAGTCGAAAGATTAAAGTTGTTGGTAAAGGAGTATTCAGGAACTGCAGCACTGGGCACTCTGTAGATGGAAGAAAAGAAATCAGCAAATAGTTCACAGATCTTGTGCGGTTCCCTAGCCACTTGATTGCCAAGATTAAGATAATTCTGAGTAGAATTATTACTTCTAAGATTCCGCACATAGCCCCAAAAAGTCCTTGGATTATTTGATAGGCCCGCCTCAACATTGGATATATAAGAAGAATAACATTCTCTTGATAATTTCTTACACTCATTGCGAGCTTCTTTAAATATTTTATAATCTTCTAAATTCATCGTTGACTTGAAACGGGAATGAAGTATTTTTTTCTTAATAACACATTCACGAAGCTGTTTTGAGAACCAGCTGGGAAAGGGGCTGTGACCAATTCTCTTGTTAGGGCAGTTTTGTAATATGACGTCCCTCAAATCTCCACAAAACTTGACAAACAGGACTTCCGCATCGATGAGAGAATTTTCAGCGGGGTACATCTGTTGAGAGATCCAATCGTTTACCCTAGCGACATTGCATCTATTAAAGTTCGGTAATATTCTTAACTTAACAAATATAGGCCTGCAGTGAGCTCTGGAATAATAATTTAAAACTGGTTGAGCACTAACAATGAATGTTGAAGTACTAACGGACATACTGAACATACTAACACTAACCGTCAGTATCTTAAGTGAAGTTAGTACCACCCAAAGTGTTTGTACCAATAGCGCCTAGACCACATGAGCACTAATGATTGGAGATAAAGCAGAAATATCGCATTAAATGCAAATCGTATTTACGATGTTAATGCTCTATGGGTGTGGGAAACTTGATAGTATTTTTACATGTACATATTTAAATATGATTGATTTTTTATTATGCAACAGGCCTGGTGTAGTGTTGGCAATACTGTTCAATTCTCTCCATTCCACAATTCTATCGAGTCCAGACTCCAGATAGAAAAAGAATCCAATTTCTGATCCATGGCTGCCTGGCTTGGTTGGTCTTGGTCAAGTCTAGTTTCGAATTTCCTTTTCAGAAATTCTATTCAAGTGACAGCGCCAAAGTTATGTGTGTATCATTAATGTGTCTATTTTGTTACTTTACTGGAAACATGTCTGATATTGAATACTTATATAAATTAGATTTTTGAAACCTCCAAGAAGTTTACTATACATTTCCAATTTTGACTACCTGCCACTGCTTCTTTAGGTAAGAATTTGTTGGATTGAATTGTGTTTGACCTTAATCCGATGTCTAAATACTTAATTTCAAAATAATTATATTTAGCATGGTAATACAGATTAGTGTTTTAATAGCTGGCCTACTAAAAGATATAATAAATTTTGAGTTGTACGGTTTGCTAAGGTACTAATAGACTACTAGGTAGGCATTATTCTTTGCCCATTCAATTACTAGTCCATTTTCTAGTCGAGTCCTATCTTAGGCTATTTTTAACTTGGATTTGGAAAGAGGCTCACATCATAATTAGCATCCATGAAAACATTAGGTCATCTAATCAAAATTTAGGCTATTGATTAGAACCATGAAAATGATCAATTGTGCCATTATAATATTGATTAGCTGTTGATTATAAATAGTGTTTGGTCAATAAGAAAAATGATGTAAGTTATTTCACAAATATTCACAAAATAAAAGACATATTACAACCAATATAATAAAATAAGTAGACAATGAGGAAAATCAACGTTAAACGGTACATAGGGGTTCACTGGACCCCAAGACAAATAGAGTTGTTTATTACTCAGCTGACAGAGCTGGCAACTAACTTAAGGCGGCGAGTGGTTGTGGCCATTCTCTTGACCATACTGCTGGATGAATTAAAAAATATTGGAATTGAAGCCTACATTTTAAAGTGGTTCGTAAGTTACCTGGAAAATAGACAATTTTCTATTAAAATAGCCAATGAATATAGTTCCTACAGAGTCTCTAACCAAGGAGTACCACAAGATAGTGTTTGGCCCCAATTCTATTTAATATATATGTTAACCCTATGAATAACTTCGACACCTCAAGCGTCGATGCGCATGCCTTTACATTCTACGTATTTATTTCACCAGCTGTTGAATAGAACCGGTATTTTTTGTATATTCTATGAAGCTAGAGACACTTACTTCAATTTAAGGGGATTCCCTACTGAAACTAGTGATTTTCTTTAAAACATGTTTAATGATTATAATATGTTTGGGTTCCTTTGGTTCTAGAATAATGATTGCCACTGTTATATTAAAATATATATATATATATATATATATATATATATATATATATATATATATATATATATATATATTTACCTCCTTTTTGGGATTTTTGAGTTGTTTTTTAGAAAATACATGGGATATTGAATGTCTTATAACTTTGTAACTAATGAACCAATATTATTGTTTATTATCTCATTTTTAACAACATGACAAAGTACTAAGTTTTTGTGCATGCTCAAGTTTATTTCTCAAATAGTTTAAAATTTATGGCTTTACAAAAACATTTTAAAACATTTTTTATAAATAGTATTTTTATTTATTTGTTATTTAAACTTTTGTTTAACCCTTAAAGCACTAATTTAAATTACTGTAAAACGCTAAGACATAAAAAAATATTTTTTTTTTAAATTTCCCAATGCTAATTTTTGTTTCATATTCCTTGGTATAACCTTCATAAAAAAATAATAAACATGTAATATTACATATTTTTGAGAATTTTATATGCATAAAGACATTTGAAATTTTGAATAAACTGCATTGCAGGATAATGTACATAGGAACACTATTTGACAGATTACATTACATTTATACAGGTTATTTATAATGAGTAAATTGTAACTGAAGTTTCTGTATAATTAGTACATAAAAATAAATAAGTTCAGTATAAGATTTTGAAATGTAATAATATGAAATTCAACACAAACTTATTTATACGATAGCCTACAAGGGAAATGAAACAAATATTGTACTTATAAACCTTATTTATTTTGAATAAATAAACTGGACTTGTATGGTGAAACTGGTATAAAATACAAAACAAATAATTGAATAAAAATATTACACATAATATACCAAAAATGCGTTCAAACTACGTTGTTCATAGGAAAATGATAAAAGTTGGAAAATCAGTTCACATAAAATGAATGAATTCAAACTTTTCTTATTGCACTATTAGAATAACAACGGACTTATTCAAAACACTTTGTTTAACAATATAACCAACATACGACCAACACACATGTAGTTAAACAGCTGAATGAAACGAACGCGTCTGTAGGCGTATGCCGCATCACAGGCCATACAAAAAATGGCGGCGATTGCTTTCAACCCGAGTAGATACCGTTACAACGTCCACCAACGGTGACAAAGCGTTTTGTTTTGTCCCGACAGTCGAAAGGAACATCTACCTGCTCTCTTACGGAAGTTTTAACAACTAATTCTCCGCCATTTCAAAAGTAAAGCTTTTGCGTTTGTAGACGTTATCCGCGTTTAAAGCATCTGCAGTTACGCGTCTATAGGCGTTAGTCGCGTTGGAAGGGTTAACATATAATAATATCCATGCACAAAAAAAAAGTTTTACAACATTATAAATAATATGTAGTAAAAATTTCACTGCTTTAGCTTTAATAACATTAAGCTATTTAGTAGCTATACATGAAAGTAACTTACCATACTGGTACTTGTAGTCATTTATATACCAATGGTATATTTATATATTGAAGACATATGTAGGCCTAATAAACCACTAATAAGAAAGAGAAAAGGCTATATTTGCTATATTATCACTAAAAAAGGATGGCTGGTGTCTGGTTTTGGCACTGGCTGACTGGACCAAAAGTAGGTATGCATGCTCCTCTTCAAATATTTTTTTCACAGTGATGAAAAGTTATATTGTAGTAAATGTTATGTTTTTTTTTTTGTTTCTTATAAGCCATAGAATTAAAATAAATATAAAAGTTAATTTCAATTTTTTTGTCAAAATTGGTAATTTTTCAGTAGGGAATCCCCTTAATACTCTATAGAAGTAGCTGGAGCTCGGCAGATGTTTTTCACGTAATTTTTTGTTGTTGCGTTGAACACCTGTTAGAATTGCAGCTGACATGCTGTTGTCGTGATTGTTTACCAACAACTAACTGTGTTCGGTTGTGTTTTTAGTTGTTTTAATCGCTGTTTTTAAGTTGCAGTTAGTTTTTATTTTGTACTACAACAATGTCAGACCCTTGTAGATCAAGTGACATTAGGGAAATACTAATGAATGGTGATGAAAGTGACTGCAGACGAAGATAAGGAAGATGGTTTTAGTGATGAAGGAGTAAGTGACATTGAAGATTCACTCTTAGTTCATGATAGTTTACTAAATTTTTCATCTGGAAGTGATGATAATTACAGCCCTCATATGTCATAGAAACAAGTGATAATGAGGAGTTAGAAACCAGGCCTAGAGATGTAGGCCTACCTGTTGCTCCTGTGTCCCTACACCAGGTCCCAGTAGTCCTAGGCTTGTTGCTCAACTAAACCCTAATACTTGGGTAAGAGCTTATGCTTCCGAATCCAAAATGGATATTTCTACAAATTTCCAAGTTCAAAATACAGGAATAAAGAATTGCCCTCCTAGGAATAATCCTGTTTTAAATGACTTTTTTTTGTCTTTCACTCAGGCAGTTTGGATTATGTTGACAAATGCAACAAACACTTATGCTCAGAGATTTATTACTGAAAAAACAAATTCTGGTAATTTGGCACCTCTATCAACGTTCAGGCAATGGTTTCCAGTCACAGTTATAGAACTGAAAAGGTTTAAAGCTATGGTAATTAATATGGGTCTGATACGGAAGAAAAACATTGCAGATTACTGGAGCACTGCTGAAACTTAGTTCATAGGTTGGTTTGGAAAAACATTGTCCTGAAACAAGTTTTTATTGATAAATTCAATGCTGCACATAACTTCAGACAAATATATTCGTCAAGGACAGCCTGGTTATGATCGCTGGCAAAAGGTTCACTCTTTATTGTATGCTGTCAATCACAGTTTCAAAGCGTACTTTGTTCCATCCCAAAACCTTTCCATTGATGAATCCATGATTGGCATGAAGGATAGAACAGTTTTTCTTCAATACATGCCCAAAAAACGGCATGCTAGATTCAGTATAAAAAATTTGAGTGTTGCGATTCTAAAACTGGCTATGTTTTGCACACTTATTTATACAGTGCCAAGAACTTTTTATCCGATGGAAACCATCCGTTTACTCATAAAGTTGTCACGTCCCTCCTTACTAAATGTAATTTGCTAAATAAGTATTACCATTTATTTACTGATAATTTTTATACAAAATTACCATTGGCTGATGAAATATAAAGAAAAATACTTATCTTACCGGAACAGTCAAGAAAAACACCAAAGATCTATCAAAAAGTATTCTAAAAACTAATCTGAATGCCCAGGAAAGTGTATATTTTAGAAGAGGACAATTTTACTTGTTGGGTACCGACAAAAAAGGAAAAGCAAGCCAGTTTATCTTATATCAACTGGTTGCTATGCAGAGGACAAGGAAGTTATTAGCCAGCGAGGAGGTGCCCCAGTAAAAAAACCATTACTTATAAATGAGTATAAGCTCTTCATGGGGGGCATTGATGTTAAAGACAAGTCCTTATACCATCTTTCTTGTACAACGACCACTCAAAAATATTGGAAATAAATCTTATACAATTTACTAGACTTGACTTTGTTGAACGCATACATTTTGTACAACCAAAACACGGACTCTCCTATTTCAAGAAGGAAATTCGTGAATGAAATTAGTTGTAGCAACTTTAGGTAAAGCTGAAGTTCAACAACCTGACATGCCTCAAGAGAGTGAAAATCACTCTTTGGCTCATTTACCAGGAGTAAGGCAAATGAAAGTGTGCCCTGTGTGTGGGAAGAGGTCTGTGTGGTGGTGTCCAGGCTGCAATTGTGGTGTGCACACACAGTGCTACTCACAGCATGAACATTTTTGGAGGGCACTACATTCCTAAAAAAAAGGAAAATGCCTTTGGATGATGGCAGCAGTGATGATGAGTGAAAGAACAGTTTTGTGTAAATTGTAAATATTGTATATAAAATAGACTGTAGTGAACAAAAATAGTGTTTAGTGTAAAAATGCGTGTGTAACCTTGTGGGCATAAGTTTATTTGCCTTCGTAAGTGTAAAAAAATAAACCAAAAAGTAAGTAAATACCTACTTTGTAATAGGCATGGAGACTACAGATTAAGTATTAAAATTAAAATATTTCATTGTGTAGGGTGTAAAAAAGCTATATTTGAATACAGCTAGACGTACAAATTTATGACAATTTTAAGTATACGCATTTTCAACAAACAGAATAAAAATTTTGTGTTTCCAACACTAAAGTAGGTATATAAAACTATATATTTTTTTAAAGTAGACAAAATTTTGAATTTGAAGCGCTTGTTGGTTGTCATGGAAACACAATTTTAGTATTGACTTTAAGGGGCATAACACAACATGTTTTCTTTTTTTAGATTTTTAGTTTATTTTTTACAAATAAATCACCTTAATATCAGTTAGGTACTATTTTTTTTTATTATTCACTGTATAATACTGAAGAAATTGATTTATAACAACATATCTAAGCAAGTAACATTATTTTTAAATAAATTTATTCCTAAGACTTGCAAATTCATACAAATCTATCACATATTCTGTGTAAAGTGGGCGGTGTTTGTAGGGTTAACAGTCTTTCAAAACAAAATTTCTATGGACATTTGTTTATGTACGCAGATGACACAGCACTCGTGGTGGCTCACAAGGACTTCTATCCAGCAGAATCCTTCATTTCTTCTGATTATAATGTAATGCTTCGACTTCTTTACTTTTTTTAAAGAGACCTATTTATTAAATATGATTGATTACCTGTACTGTTTAGATAAATTTATTTGTTTTTAATATTGTTGACCATTATTTAGTTTATAGTTTTTTTTTTTTGGTATTATTATTGATTGGCACACAACAGATAACTAATAATAAATTCTAAAAAAACCTTGTAATAAACTTTCATTCCTATCATAATACTCCCGATCGACCTCCAACAGTTAAGAACCACGACTGCGTTTGTTTATTTAACGATAATGAAAATAGTTGTTTATATCAAAGTCTAAAAGTGGCCACAGAAACAAATTATTTGAGCATCACTATAGATCACAAATTGAAATGGGAATTACATATAAACAAATCTGTTAAAAGATTAAAAGCTATATCTGGGAAACTATATTACTTAAGAAATACCATTCCCTGATCAGCACTCAAGCTAATTTATAAGTCATTGTTGAATCCTCGATGCGGTATGGGGTACAGCCTCTAAATCGATCATAAACCGGGTGGATAGCTTCCAAATAAGAACACTATCAAATAGCAGGTGTGCCTCAATTACAACATTAATTCCAAATTTCTCATAGCCTTTTCCTGTATAGATACAAAACCTTAAATTCGAAACAACTTTTAAAATTTAAAAAATATTACTTATCTGAATCGTTTAACCTTTTCAGGAGTATGGCCGTTCCAGAACGTCCATTTTTACAGTACATTAAGGAGTAGCCTATAATACTAAAAAATAACCTTAAGGAGTAAGAAAAAAATGTCTTTGAAATTTATTAATATTGATCAAACTTTATTTATATTACATAAAAATTATGGTTTAAGGCTAAAATTTAAAGTTAATTTGACTTTTATTGTGAAAATTAAAATTTGACTTTGGTATGGAAGACTTCGAAACATGGATATATACATAGTCCAATATTACATTCAACACATTCAAACGTGGTGTCTTTCCTCTTTTTAGGCTTCAAAGTGGTATTAGCACATACAAAGCATTTCCGTTGCACTTTCCTTTTCTGTCCGGTTGGAGTTGGTGTAGGCCGGGGGAAGTGACGAGCTGTCAGGCGCAGAGGGTGCTTGGCGCCGGCATTCGGTCCCAGTGGTCGTTGAACTGCTACTCTCTCTTCAGACGAGTGGTGAGTTTCGAGCAGCTGTCGTATTAGGTTGATTCTAAATTCCAGCAGTGATATTTTAGAATTGTTGTGCAGCTTGAACATATTGTATGAATTTAGAACATAAATATCTACAGTATGAAAAAATAATTTTCTGTACCACTTTTGTTTTTCTAGAAGATTCGTTGAAGGAAATCATCATGTCTGACTTATCAACAGATCCCATATTTTTATTATATTCTATTACAACTTTCGGTTTTTTTACAGTTTTTCCTTGTCTTGTTACACCTAGCATTTCGTGGCTATGGACAGTGTTTAGCATTGTTACCTCACGTCCATCACACAATCTTACTGTAATCATTTTTTCATTAGATCTAACTACAACTTCACCTCCCTTCATTTTTTTAGGGAGACATGGCATGTTTTTTCTAGTCATTCTTACTGTACCACATGCCCCTGTTTGCTTTTCATGCAATTGCTCAAATAACTGTGGACTGGATTACCAATTGTCGACATAGAGTATATGGTTTTTCTCTAAGTATGGTTGTATCAATGTCGAAACTACCTTTGCTGAAATGTTGGCATCATTATGTGCGGTAACATATTGGGTACTCTTACCTGTATACACAAGAAAGTCAAGGATTAAACCTTTTGTGCCAAATCGGCTTCTCTTAGGATGGTATAAACTGTCGAAAGGCTAGTTTTCCTTTCCATAACATTAGGCTCTCGTCAATCACAACATTTTGGCCGGGATAGAAACTGGAAGAAAACTTACGTCTCACTGTCTCAATTACGGTCCGTATCTTGTACAACTTGTCTCCGCCATTAACAATAGAATTGTCATCTAAATATAGCATGTGGAGAAGCAAAATAAATCTGTTCTGGGTAAAAATATTTGAAGAGATAGATGTTTGTAATAGCAGAATCTTTAGTCCAATATTGTTTTAAACTATTTTTTTTACATGTGGCATTAGGTGAATTACTCCAAATAAACAATATATTTCTTCAGGATTTGTATCCGTCCAACGGTTCAATTTAGAAAATTCAGACATGTCGCCATTTCCGGTAACTGTTTGCTGATAGTATTTGTTTGTTTCACAAGATATGTGCGACAACAAGTCCCAATCAAGTATGTAATGAAAAAAATCAATTTCATTACCTCTAAATCCATCTAAATCAATACTTAGGCCTGTCATAGAATTATCAAAATTGTAGTTTGTTGGCTGAAAATCATCATCATTGTGTCTTTATTCACAAGTTTAACAAAAAACAGCGTTAGTTGTCGAAAGGGAATCATTAGACTGTGAACTTGTATTATGAGAAGTAATATTATCATCAACTGACATTTCGACATCTTCAGGAGGTGAACTAAGTTGAAATGAGTCAAACTCACCATCAGAATCATCAGAAAATTCCTCATCTGACTGTAGAACTTTATTTTCGTCACTTGTTAGTTGGTCACCTTCACTAATGTCATAAACACAGTTTCTTATTTCTTCACTCCTGAGTAGCCTATCAGGGTCCATTTTTCTGAGTAATAAATAAATGTAGATTCAACTAACTAGAGTATAAATAACTGTAACTATATATAACTGACACTAAAAACAAATTATTACATTATAACTAACTAAAACACAACAAAAGAACAACTTCTCACACTACTTGACAGACAACTAGTTCAATGTAGTGACGGACGACTGTCATTGTAAATATAGACGATATTGGCGCCAAGCATTTACGCGCCAAGTCAGGTGATCGATCAACAAGACAACTGTTGCTGCTAACCAGCTGTTGCGAGGGAAACTTGGCAAATGCGCGCGCAGTGTCTATTTAGCGTCTTAGTTCATATACAGCTGTCTAAAAATCGATCCCAAACGTTCACTCTATATATCCCAATAAGACTTGTAACAATAATCTAATTGTTATTATAGTGATATTTGATGTTTAGAAGACTATAGGCTATATTACATTTATTTATTCTTAGTACGTTCTGGAACGACCATACTCAATTTAATTTACACTATACACCATAGGCCGTTCCAGAACGGCCATACTCATTTTGTAATATTTTATATTACTCTCTAAAGGGTTAAAACAGAAAACGTAAAAACATGCTATACATTAAGAAAATTAGATAAATATAAACTGCCAAGATTTTGTAATACTTATGGAAAAATTCACTGTTTCATTATTCTAAAAATATTTAATCAAAGCCCTATAAAACTGGTAATATTTTTAACATTTTTACTTTGCTACACTTATATATTTGATTGGCTGCTTGAAATGGGAAATGATGAATAGGCTAGTAAAATTTTAGGTTTGGAAAAATAGATTATATTGTAGTTTTCATAAAACTGTAGCTTTGAATAGCGTTTTATCTTATACATTGATGATGGATTTATATTTGAACAGAATAAAGTGTAAGTGTGCGTGTGTGCTACACACGCGCATGTAGCAGTTATGTTTGTTAACATATTGTGTTGATATATTGTAAAAAATGTTAATAAAATTTGTTGTAGATTACCGTGGACCTAGCATATGTTGATAATATATATTTGGTGTTGTATATTCCATTAGTAATGGCTGCAAGCACCGGTGCTAAAAGCGTCTTCAACGTTTTTCTTTTTGAAAATTAGAAAGCCTTTATATTAGATGGCAACGCAATGATAAGTTATCTATAATTTGTTGGGGTTCAAAATTGTGAATGTTTATTGTAAATAAATTTCTTGATTCTTTATTTCTTTCAGTGCAGCATGTGCTTGTCGACTGTTGTCACTATTCAGGGCACAGACGAATCACGAATCTGCTAGTGTCGTTAAAAGAATTATATCTGAAGACGACTCAGTGATATAGAGACTTCTTTTTTTTTTTAAAGAGACCTCTTTATTAAATATGATTACCTGTATTGTTTAACCCTTTTAACCCCGACGTCCGTACTATACGGACGTCGTAAAAATGGCGTCAACTCCCGACGTCCGTATAGTGCGGACGTGCACTTTTTATTACTTTACTGGCCACCTATTTCACCAAATGCTTTGAAATTTCACAGACTTGTGCACAAAGATATTTTGCATCGAAATATATTAGTTTGTAATGGTTTGACTTCGTATTTTGTCAGTCTGTGACTGAGCAATTGCAGTTCGTCTCGACTGACTGCTCATGCTTGTTGCAGACAGCTGTATATCACGTGGTTGTGAATATTCCGTTTTCTTCACAGTTTTAGGTTAAAGCAGTATAAAGTACGGCAGTTAAAGTTTAGTTTATTATTTGTTTTATTTCAAAATGAGTACAAGACATCGTTCAAAGTCTCCCGTAAGTGAAAATACAATAATTAGTAACCTAGTTGCAAATGGTGTGGATGTGATTAGTGACGACGATTTGAGTGATGGATATCTTGAAAATTTACATTTTGTAGTGATGTAAATATGGTTTTAAAACTTTTTTAAAATTTAGATTATGAACATTTTTAGTTATTTTGTCAGAAATAACTTTGGTTTTATGTTTATTTTAAGTACTGTGAATTTCAAAGGTCTTGTTACATTGCCTTGCCCAGAAATGGCAAAAAGAAAAATTTTACACGGCTTTACAAAAATTGATGTTACTCCACTTGTAAATAAGGTACGCCTATAATTTTTGTTTCCTTTTATTAAGGATTAAATATATCATAAAGTAAATGGGTATTTTTGTGTCAAATATTTTTTTATCTATATGGTTTCCATGATCAAACTTGAAATTTTTTCATTTTTATTTATTTTTTATATATGTATATGCATTTAAAAAAAATTACTTTCAAAATAATAATTTTATTTGTATATTTCTGTAAGCTACATGTATAAAGAAGTAAAACAAAAACAGAATTACCTAAATATCTTAAAAAATAACTGAGTTATGAATTTTTTACAAAACCCTTACATTTTGTCTGAAAATGGCTTGGGATTTCTGGCACATCACTTGATTTAATGGCCGGGGTTAAAAGGGTTAAATAAATTTATTTGTTGTTAATGTTGTTGACCATTATTTAGTTTATAGTTTTTTTTTTTTAATTATTGATTGTTATTTTTTTATGAAGTAAGTTGAATGAGTTTCAGCCATTTTATGAAAGAAATTGTCTAATAAATTGTTGAGTTAGAGTTAATTTTTTATATTGTTATTTAGTTGTATTAGAATGATTATTATAAATCTACTATCTCTATCGAGTAGACCCCTGTACGGCCCCTTCGATATAATAAAATAAATTATTAGTACAGTCTTTAGTGAGTTGTTTACATGCTTGTCTTGTCTTATAGTATGTATGAGTATACTACGTTTATATGACATTGACACTACCGAGAAGCGAGTGAGTGTCGGTATTCCTAAGGCGCTGATGTACATGTAGCAAACATGTTCATTTAGTCATGTCGGACAATGTTGTGGTTGTTGCACATGTGGTGATAAGTGGTGCAGAGAAGGGTCTATAAGTAAGAGTTTGGTAATACATGTTTTGCTAATACAATTGTACAACTGTTGTGACTGTTGCACATTTGGTGATAAGTGGTGCAGAGAAGGGTCTATAAGTAAGAGTTTGGTAATACATGTTTTGCTAGTACAATTGTACAACTTTCGTGACTGTTGCACATTTGGTGATAAGTGGTGCAAAGAAATTGAAAAGAATACAAGCAACAAGAGTGGAGAGGGAAATTATTTGCAAATTTGGGAGTACATCAGAACGAATTTTTCAATAAATTAATTAGTGAAGTTGTAATGGTATAGCAGCAGCGGGGATACCCTACTAGTTAATTATAAAATTATATATGAAATCAAAATCAAATTATTTGAAATTTAGAATACATTGCAACTTTGTGGTCCCATTGTAGTACTTATGTTTCAAATCTTCTATTTAAAGTTTATAGGATGATACTAAATTACTAAGCCATAAACGAAAAGAATATCCGGATTACAATTTTTTATGTATTCCTATTTGGACATTCGTAACAACCGTAAACATACTGTATTGCATGTTGTGTTATGGTTTTCATTGTATTTAAATTTATGTTTTTACAACTAGGTGCTCCATGCAGAATTCCTATCTGTACCTACAACACTAAGACTGGTTTATCATGTACATGTAGGTGCATTCATGGTTACTCATTGTTCTCATGAAGCTGAGCCATGGAAAGTGGTGTGTATTACATTTGCATAATTATTTAGTAATGTTAATTTTTGGAATTTTTCTGTTTTCAGTTACCGAGCTCAGAAGAAGAGTGGAGAAATGTTGCAAAAGATGAAGTTCAATGGAATTATCCACAATGCATTGAAGCTTATGACGGAAAACACATCATTCATTGTCCAAAAATCAATTGTAGCAATTTTTCCTGGGCCTTAGGGAACTGAGGTAGAGCCGCCTCGCAAGATACGGTTTAGGAGATACTCAATGGCATGTCTGGTTAAGCGGCCTGCACTACTTAACATTATGCACTGGTGAAAAGCTATGGAAACTCAACATTGTTAAGACAATTAAACAATAGGTCGTGTACCAGAGAATCACAGTGATCTGGACAAAAATCATTGTCTCTGCGATTCAGAAACTGAAATGATTTCAAAACAGAGAGGAAAGAAAGAAACTTAAAAATAGAAAGAAAAAAGAGTATCCAGACCAAAGTAGATCACAGATCTAAAGTGCCAGTGAGAAATTTGAAGCCGTCCTCATCCAGGTCTTCTTAGTTGTCTCTTCTTGATAGGGACACGGTTTAGGTCTTCTGCAATTATGGACGGAATTCCAAACTTTACAATGAACATTCTGTCCTGAAAATAAACAAAGAAAATAATGCCTAAGAAAACCTAGGGACCTTAAGCACTCGCTCAGTAATGCCGGACATTCAAATATTACGCTCAGCTGTTTCGTCAGCTTCATCACATTTCCTGCCATTGTTTCCTGAACGGAATACCTATTCTATTCAGGTGGCTTTGGAATATACAATGACTTGTAATAAAACCAGTCATATTACGGATTTCCGTTATACTCATTCTAATGGCAACTACTGCAATGTTCTGTAACGCTTAACGATGGAGGCAAAAATTTTGCTTTATACAACCCGGTTAAGGAGGTTACATTTACTTTATCTTAACAAAAGGTAAGTTTCATAACAATTCATTGTACCAAGGTTTGTTGATTGTTCGCTTCTTGTGATCGTCACTTACTCCCGAAATGTTATAGAAGGCAAGGACGGATTGTACAGGAAGGTTGTCTATTGACTCAGTCTTATGTCAGTATACAATCATTCGGATCTCACATTCCTTCTTATCAGATCTAACTGGTTAGGAAATAGTTAAAGTTCGGATGATTGTAGAATCCCAACGGTCGTCAGTGGTAATTGGGTTCGGGTTCCCTACTGGCTTTGGTTAAGAACAATGTTCGTTCGGATGATTGTGGGATCACAACGGTCATCAGTGGAAATGTTGAATCGGGTTTCCAAATGGCGTTGGATATGAAGCAAGTAAATTCTGATCATTGTGAAATACCAACAGTCGTCATTGAAAATTTGGATTGGTTTCCCAACTGGCGTTGGTTAGGAACCATGATAGTTCGGAATGATGTGGATTCTCAAAGGTCGTCAGTGGTAATATATGACCTGTTTCGCTACTGGCATCGGTTAGGAAATGTGTAGTTCAAGTTCGGATCAACCCTAGATTACTGAAGTCAAATTATTGTCACGGAATTACTTATGTATCATCAATTTGACTACTCTCCATTTTTTTTATTTTTTTATTTTTATTTATTTTTTTTGTTTTTTAATAGTAATTTAAATTTAGTGATAAATTGTACTGTGTCGACTCCGTATCGGACACACTCGCCTCTCTCACGGTTTCCTCATGAGTCGTGGTGATCCACCGCAGTGTGCGGAGTGTAACATGGAGTTAAACGTCAGCCACGTGTTGATAGACTGCCGCCTCTACGCCGGGCAGAGGAGAGCACATCGCTTTGGGCAGAGGGTAGATGAGTTGCTTGGTGACAAAGAAGATGTTTTAACAAAGCTCTTTGGTTTTCTGGAGAGCACCAAATTAATGTCCAGAATATGAGTCCTATAGTACCTGATTAGTTTTAGTAAACGTGTTTTAACCGCTAGTTTTAGGCAAGGGTGAGCCCTGTTAAAGTTCACCCCTGAGTTATTTAGTTTTAAGGCTCTTAACTAGCACCGCCTAAGTGCAATCTTTTAAATTTTGTTAGAAAATTTCTATGTTTTAATCAAGGGTAAGCCCCTTTACAGTTAGAAATTTCTGTGAGGTAAGAGACACCACTATCTTAATATGTAGGTGTCACGTAAGGTAACGGGCATTGATGACCAACGTGTCTTTTGCCTTATTTCTATTTATTTGTTATTAGTGAGGGTGGGTCCCTTTACAGTACCTTCACTAACTTACCTGGTTTTAGCATTAGATATTTGTTATATTTATTATCGTTATTATTTATCTGACATATTTTAACTATTGGGCCCCTTTACAGCCTCTCCGCTATTTAGTTATTTAGTTTTAGTCCTCTGTTCACTGCTGTTGTTTTTGTCATTGTCAATGTGATAATTTTCCTTGACACAGCGATCCGCTGTCTATTCCTTGCACTGATAACG
This sequence comes from Homalodisca vitripennis, assembly GCF_021130785.1. Lineage (NCBI taxonomy): Eukaryota > Metazoa > Arthropoda > Insecta > Hemiptera > Cicadellidae > Homalodisca > Homalodisca vitripennis. The sequence continues at coordinate 38,044 of NW_025777674.1, read as the reverse complement.
TGACACCATATTTTAAAGTGTAGGTGTCTGTTAACCCTACGGGCATTGATAACCTCCGTGTTTTATGCCCTTAAAAAAAATTAGTGATAATTATGATAATGTCCTAACAACCTCTAATCTACAAGAAAATTTTTTTATTTCTTCTAAAACTCATTTGTAGAATAATAAAGAATACAATAATGATGAGTTGAACTGAAGTGTAAGGGTTAAAAAAAACCAAAAATCAAGTAAAACGCATTTATTACAAACAAACTAGATAAATAGTCAATTCATGAGTTATAAAATAGTTGCTATGTAAAATAAAACAGTATTTCTATTGTCTAATTGATTTGGTGGATAAAAGAAAATATACATTTTTTGTCCTGTAGCAGGCACTTTTAGTTGTCACACTCTAGACTGCACATGGCTCGATGTTGTCCACATATTGCGTGATTACAGTGCACACAGTAGCTTGTCGTCATCCTTCTTATGGCTGGTGGACAGTAAAAGCACATTTTTCTGAATCCTGCTTGCCTTTGAGCGTCTGGGGTAGTTGGAATGCCAAGCGCCTCACATATGAGTGATGTAGTTTGTCTCCTCATGTTGGGTGTCTCAAGACGTGCTCGCATCTGCGGCTCTGTCAACTCCTTACACAACTGCTTCATAAAGGCCTTCCTTTTGTAAAGGCTTGTTACCAAGTCTAATATTGTTCATGCAGTAAATCACATAAGAATTTACAAACGCAATATTCAACATTGCAAAAAATACGCACAGAGGTCAACATCGAGTTTTCCGGCTGCATGACATGTCTCCACACATCTTGTCTAGAGTATCCACAGCCCCTTTGGTCGCGTTGTAAGTGTGAATTATCTCTGGTTTGTTAGTGTTGTTGTTTAGTGCTGTTCCAGAGTGCATAGTGGATAAAAGCACTACCACTTTATTTCTCTTTGGCTTGAATGATACAATTGTTTTCTCCCTGTCGAAGAGAAACATTGATGACAGGATAGGTGGGACACCTTTCCTATTTAAACGAATGGTGCCCACAGTTGTCAAATTGTAGGGATCGTTTAAAAGTTCATCTGCTAGCTTTACGTTCGTGAACCAATTTGTCTGTGGTCACACTTCGATTTGATCCATGGATGCTTTTGGTCACTTTCTTTACAAAATAATCTGCTACAGGTTGTCCTCCGGTTGGCGTTTCCTTCCCCACATAAGGTTCTCCATCAACCATATAGTTTGTTGTTGTATCACAGCAAAGCACAATCTAACCCATATTTTGTGGGTTTGTTACGTATGTACATCCTAAAAGGGCAATTTCCCCTAAAGGCCAGTAGTTGCTCATCAACAGTAACATAATTGCCTGGTCTATACTTTGATTTACAATTAAATGTGAAAGATTCCCATAACTCTCTGATCGGTGCGAAAGGGTCTATCCTTTTCCACTCATAACGTGTTGTTTTGTTGTCAAATCGAAGACAAAGCAGAATAAATTCAAATCGATCACTAGTCATTACACATTTGTAGTGAGAACCACTCCATTCACTGTCGAACATCTCCCTTACAGCTAGGTGGTAGTCTTTACTCCGTGCTGAATTTACCAAAAGTCCAATAAAAGCTTTCGGCTCTTGAAGGTCTAATGGTTGTAGTGTGTTCATTGTATTCTTTGAATAGAAATTTCTGAGACGAATCATTTTATTATTGTTGTTTGCAACAATACTGTTGAGCATTGTTTCATCAAACATATGAAGGAATCATGATAGGGGTCGGAGTGATTCTCTCGCAGCTCCCACAACATCCCTCTTTGTAACCACCATGTTTCTTCTCGGGGTACGCACATTGATGGGCCCAGGGCGTGTGTTCCATAAATGATTTTTTTAGGACGAATGAATCAAGATTGTGGGATCCAGAGACGTGTATCAGATGCAGGCCCAGGTGTGACTATCGGGTTCATTAGCTGCATGATCAGCAATAGGTGGTGGGACAACATGAGGTGGTGGGTCGGCATCAAGTGGAGGGTCAGCATTAGGTGGAGGGTCGGCATCAGGTGGAGGTTCGGCATCAAGTGGTGGGTCGGCATTTAGGGGAGCAGACCACTTTTAATATCCCTATACCTTACTATGTTAACATAAGTACATGTTTCTCAAGAACTAATAAACATATTAGTCTGAAATTTAGTAGACATTTAGAATACACCCTTACACAAGTTGTGATATTTGGATTTTTTAATATCTTTCTTATTTTTTGTAATATAAAGTTTTTTTATAAAGTTCAACAGTTGTTCAAAAAAAATAAATACAAACAAATTAATATAAAAAAACTAATCAGTATTTTTTTAAATCTACATATCCCAGGGTGTATAAAGATGTATTCTAAATATTTGCCAAATTTCAGACCTGTACCTTTAGTAGTTCCTGAGAAAAATGTACCTTAGTGATTAAAAATGCAACTTTCGGAAAACGAAGGATAAAGTTGTAGTAAGGTAAACATACTTTCTAATAATATCCTGCAGAGTAGGATGGGTTGTATGGATCTTCATTCTGCTCAAATTCATCTTATAGTCTCCTCCTTTGCTTATTCAATGGAATATTAATGGTTTAAGAAGTCATTTAGAGGATTTAATATTACTTATAAATACAAAAAGGCCCAAAATAATCTGTATTCAAGAAACCAAATTAGCTCCTCACATACCACTTAAAATCAATGGTTATGACACTTTTCGATTAGATCACCAGCAAGAAATAGCCTGTGGCGGTGTTGCGATTCTTGTTTGAGCAATTTGTTTCTTGTACAAGCAATTACAATAACAATAAATATTCCTATTAAAATAACAATCTGCTTTATATACATCCCACCTCTACCTTACGCCCTGGTCCTTTACGATCTGCGTGATCTAATCAATCAGCTTCCCTCTCCGTTCTTGATTGTTGGCGATTTCAACGCACATCATCGTTCCTGGGGTTCCAGTCATTGTAGTCCGAGGGGTAACATGCTTTTGGGATTGTGGGATGAGGTGCAAACGGTCGTACTCAATGACGGGTCGGCCACCTACATGTGTCCTAGGACCGGCGTGTGGTCGGCAATCGATTTGTCGATATACAGTCCGTGTTTGGGAACCAGGGTCCCCTGGTCCGTTCTTCCCGACCTGTCAGGGAGTGACCATGCGTCCATTACCATAGCCTTTCAATCGCTTCCTTCTGCAATCGACAGGCCTCCAAGGTGGAAAATTCAGAAAGCGGATTGGAATGAATTTAGAAATAGCTTAAACCCTCTAACCATTAATACTCAAAATACTGACATTGAAATAGTAACTGCATCATTTACATCAGCTCTTATTTCAGCGGCCGAATTGAGCATTCCCAAGTCCTCAGGGAAACAAAGTCGTCACGCAGTTCCGTGGAAGGCTCTAAAAGACCGTAGAAAATGTCTCAAGGTATTTAACAGACGTCCTATGGCACAAAATCTTGAAAATTACAGAAGATCGAGAGCAAAGGCAAGGCAAGTTTTTCAGGTTGAGTCGGCGACAGTCCTGGTTAGACTATATTGATAAAATAAAGAGAACTACTCCTACGTCTGATCTTTGGAAAAAACTACGTTCAGTTTGCAGCAGGCCCTCTCCGCCTTCCATAATTGGTCTAGAACGTCGCGGTGATATAGTGACAGATCCTCAAACAGTTGCAAACTTGTTTTCGGCTCACTTTGAGCAAGTTTCCAAGACGTCGTCGTATTGCCTCGACTTTCAACATTTTAAAGCTGCTCAGGAAAGGTTGCCTATTAATTTAAATCGAAATAACGACTCCCCTTTAAACCTTCCCTTCACCATAAATGAACTCGATTTGTCCCTCAAGGCCACATCAAACTCCGCACCAGGTCCTGACAATATACATTATGCCATGTTGCGGAACCTGACGGAGGAAATTAAGAAAGACCTTTTAACGTTATATAACAGAATTTATTTAGAAAATGTATTTCCTACATCTTGGCGTCGTTCACATATTATCGCTCTACATAAACCGGGCCAGGATAGAGCGTCTCCAAGTAGCTATCGGCCTATATCCCTTACTAGTTGCCTCTGCAAAGTCCTTGAAAGAATGGTCAATAGAAGGCTTGTGTGGTATTTGGAAAAAAACAATCTTCTGGCGACTGCTCAGTGTGGATTTCGGCAGGGCAGGTCTACTGCTGACCATCTGTTGTGTTTGGAGACGTTCATCCTAAACTCTTTTATTCAAGGAAAACACTTAGCTGCTGTTTTCTTTGACCTGTCGAAAGCCTATGACACTGCATGGAGGAGGGGTATTGTAAATAAATTAATATCTTGGGGTGTTGGTGGTCACATGGTGGCATTCATAAATGGCTTTTTGTCTGACAGAACCATCCAAGTAAGACTCGGGAAAACTTTCTGATCCTCTTATTCAAGAAAATGGAATCCCGCAAGGAAGTGTGTTAAGCTGCACTCTGTTTACCATTGCAATAAATGAAATTGCATCGTACGTTATACCTCCTGTACGCTGTTCTTTATTCGTAGACGATTTTGCTATTTTCATATCGGCAAAGAAACTATCTACATCAGAAAGAGTTTTGCAGTTGACTATAAACCGGCTTGAACAGTGGTGTAGAGTAACGGGGTTTTCTTTTTCCCCATCGAAAACTAAGTGCATGGACTTTTCTAGGCTCCAAACCATGGAGAAGCCAACACTAGCTTTGATGGGACAGAGAATACCAAACGTCGAGGAAATAAAATTTCTGGGTCTCACGTTTGATACCCGGCTAACTTGGGTGCCTCACCTGAGAGACCTAAAAAATCGATGCATGAAACGCTTGAACATACTTAGAGCTCTTAGCGGAACAAAATGGGGGGCTGACAGGACATGCATTCTCAGATTTTACAAAGCCACCATCCGTTCCTGTTTAGACTATGGATGTCAAGCATATGGGTCCGCAAGACCCAGTGCTCTAAAAATGCTTGACCCTGTCCATAATTCTGCTTTAAGACTGGCCACTGGAGCTTTTCGATCTTCTCCTGTTAAAAGTCTTCTTGCAGAAACGGGAGAACCTCCTCTTTCGCATAGACGGCAACAACCGTCCCTAAACTATGTTCACGCTCTTTCAGGGAAGCCAGACAACCCTGCATTTGAACCGGTCCTGCGAAATCCGCTCCAAAATTCTTTCCTTGCGAAACCAAATCATCTTTCACCCTTAGGCGTTAGGGCCAAATCCTACGCTTATGAAATAGGCCTAAACGATTACTAGTTTAAAGTCGTCCATCAATGTGATATCCCACCCTGGAGCGTCTCAATGCCAAAAATTATTTTAAATCTCTAGGTTTAAAACAAGTCTCCACTCCAGAAACAGTCTACCAACAAGAATTCCGTCAAATACTAGGCAGCCTCGCACCTTGCGATGTTGTCTATACTGACGGGTCAAAGGAACGTTGTAGAACTGGATGTGCTTTCGTCACTGGGGTTAGACGATACGGGTTTCGTCTCTCCAACGACTCTTCCATTTTCACGGCCGAATTAACAGCCATCAAAAAGGCCCTAAATATAACGTGTGCCATGACAAATAAATTGGTTATCTGCAGCGACTCCCTTAGTGGTATACAAGCCATCAGCGATATGTATTCTAAACACATAATCATCCGCGAAATATGGCACTCTTTGTCTTCCCTTCAGTCCGAAGGTGTTGCTGTCTTTCTTGTCTGGGTACCTGGACACATTGGTGTATCCGGAAACGAGCTGGCAGATAGAGGAGCCAAAGAAGCATTGGAACTCCAGCCTTACACCGCACGGATGGTTTCTTTCTATATTATCCCGGTGGTGAAGGGCAAACTGAAAGCCAAATGGAATACCGAGTGGCAGCAGTCGTTAACAACAAGTTACGACGTATTAAAGACTGCGTTGGACTTTGGGAGACAGCGAACCGCCCGAGTCGTCGTGAGGAGGTTGTGTTGTGTCGCCTGCGTTTAGGCCACACGCTTCTCACACATGGCTTCCTCATGAGTAGAGGTGATCCTCCGGTCTGCGACACATGTGACACTGTCATCACAGTTGAACATATGCTTGTTGACTGCCCTCGCTACTCGGTACATAGGCGCAACTCGAATCTGCCGGCTTCGTTGAACGGTATTCTCTGTGATGACGAGACGGAAACTCAAATACTGTTGTGTTTTTCTGAATGCAACGTCGCTGATGAATAAAATATAGTATTATTTAAACTTATTTATTCCGATTATTAATATTTATAAATGTTATTATTTATTTGTGTATGACAGCTGCCAAATTAGCCCCTTTACAGCTTTCTTGGTGGCAGTAAAATTTGTTAAGTTTTTACAGTTTATTTATCTTTATCATGACAGCTGCCAAATTAGCCCCTTTACAGCTTTCTTGGTGGCAGTAAAATTTGTTAAGTTTTTACAGTTTATTTAATTAATGTTATGTACCTTGTTTTCATGTATGTTCTATTTATCTTTTTAGCCTCTATATGGGTTAAGACCACTCTACAGTCTTTCCCTTATTCCATTTATTGTTATTTAGTTTTAAGTAGTAGTTGAGTAAATTATTTACTCACCTCCTAGTCGTGATTACTATTTCTTTTTGTTGTATAGAATGTAATCTTTATTTACTTAATTGACACCACCAAATACGAGCAGGTGCCAATTCTTTCGTGAGGGCGATGATAATCGCAGCGTTTTTTGCCCCTTATATATAGATATAAAAAAAAATCGGGGCCATGGGTAGAGTTCCCGGCCGCTCACTGACATTTAGGCTGTTGGTGTCAGTTACAAGTCTTCTTCATCAACTGGGAATTTCGGGGCCATGGGTAGAGTTCCCGGCCGCTTACTGACATTTAGACTGTTGGTGTCAGTTACAAGTCTTCTTCGTCAACTGGAAATTTCGGGGCCATGGGTAGAGTTCCCGACCGCTCACTGACATTTAGGCTGTTGGTGTCAGTTACAAGTCTTCTTCATCAACTGGAAATTTCGGGGTCATGGGTAGAGTTCCCGGCCGCTCACTGACAATTAGACTGTTGGTGTCAGTTTGAATTCTTCATCAACTGGAAATTTCGGGGCCATGGGTAGAGTTCTTGGCCGCCCGATTTCCAAATGTACAAAATATTGAAAAAAATACCTTAGACCCGGAGATAACATGTGTAGGTGTAGTATATTTCTTGTGAACTGTCGTCGCTCTCCTCCAGTGGATGTTTCAAATACTTCAAATTTTATTTATGTGTCACGCTAACACTTTGAATTTTGAATGATACTCGTAGTTTGCTGAATGTTTAATAACCATAGTTACTAATTTCAACAATCACATAATAAACATGTTACATATGAATAGTTTACAACGTCTGTGGCTTGTTGTAGTGCTGTAACACCCTATATAGTTAAATTCGTATAAAATTATAAAGTTAAACCCCAAAACGTTGTTAATATTATTTGAAATTGAACCTCTGAGTGGAAGAACAGTATTATTCCAAAAAACTCATTTTTCGGGAAATCAATAAAAACTGTATACCTAAGAAATTTGATAAAAAACCCACAATTGAAAATGTGTAGATATTTGGACACTGAATATTGTCTCAAAATGGGAAAACGCACAAGTTTATAGTTTTTTATTATTTACTATATGTCATGGAATATTATCTTTTTTCCCTAAAAACAGTTTTTCATTAAAATAGGTATAAATAACAGCATATCATCGGCTTATTGAGCAAAGGTCGTAACTCCAAAATATAAAATTTTACAGTAGAAACAAAAAACTGTTTCCACAGCAACCAAGTTGCTTCTGAAAAATATTTTGTTGCATTTTATTAATTAGTTGTTTTACCGAATGAGTTGTTACAGTCCTTTTAAAAAAGTGTATTAAATTAATTATTTTATGGAGTTACGACTTTTACTTTTTAAAGTTCTATCCCATTATTGGAGTTAAGACTTTTTCTTATCACATGTGACTGTATTGGTTGGAATGGTGTGAAGATTTGGTTTCAACTTAATAATAACTCGATTATTATTTTTACAATTTATTAAGGTAAATAGCAATATAATATAACACTCATCAGGTAAAAAAAAATCAGAAAATCAACTTTTTGTTGTTATACATCCAAGGTAAAGTCTCTTCTTTTACATCCAAGGTAAGTTATCGTTAAAGGAGTGGTAGTCAATTGGAATGGTACTTTTCAAACTTTGCAAATCTTCGAACTTTTTTTGTATTTTTATTCTTTCCTTGTACAATTCTGGGATATCTTGTGTGGGTTGGATTGCACTCAGTGATCGAATCGGTAGATCACTCCAGTCATCCTTGAACCGAAGCTTGTACTTTATTCCTTGTGCATTATACTTGATTGCACGAAGGTCAGTGACACATGGATCTCCCACTCTTTTACCAGGCCTTATAGACTTAAAATATTTCAAAGATTCAAAATTCTTAAAAAATTTATGATCAAGATAAGTTACTGAGTAAGGTTTAGGGTTTTTGCGAGCTTTTTTATAGCAATTACATAATCAGCAGGGACATTGAAAGTTTCATTTTTTATTTGCCGCTCAATTTGGGAGTGGACTGAATCGGCCTCCATTTGGGTATGGCCTTTTTCTAAATATTTTTGCACAATAGTAATGTTTTAAATTTTTGCTAAATTGAAAAGAGCATTCGACAGGATGGCATTGCGGTTTTGGTTACAACAACCATCGCTATAGAGAATCAATGTTTCGTCTACAGGCATCTCACTACAATGCTTATCAACCATATCGCAGATGATAGAAGAAAATTCATTAGCTGACAATCCCCCTTCTGACTCATTCCATACATAGCAGAATACGTCTTTTGATTTTAAGTTAAAAAAAGTTAGATTATGGACTGCTAACTTCGTTTTATAGGATAAACTAGAAACATTTGACTTAGGGCACAGTAATACACTTTGTAAATCCATTGTAAACACCAAGTTTCTTTCACTTTCTTTATCATTCTCTTTTTCTTTCCGTGCTTCATCTTTCACGTATTGTACACTTCCTCCACAACGTTACCAGTACGATCTCCAACACATACATCACACTCATCTTTTTTGGGTCTAAACAAACTTAATTTTTTTCTGGAGAATGTGTTAAGAAAAACATTGGTGTTTTATGTTTTGTTCTTCTGACCATCTGCAGTACTCTCTGTATAAATCTTTTTTTGTTGACCAGTTAGGTTCTAAATATAACTTTGATGAACTCTTTCTGCAGAATGTGCCTCCATTTTGGGCAAGCTGTCAAAAAAAAACATTCAGTGCATTATTGGAGTCACTAAAGAGGCTTTTTCTCGTTTGTGAGATCTTTTTGTATTTACTTTTACGTGTGTTATAATGCTCCTCATCAATATCACCTCCATCCACCTGTTCATTGTTCACAGAACCTTCATCTTCTTCTGCGCTTGCTATCTTCCAGTTTTGAACAGATTTTTCAGATACTGATAGAGTGTTAACAAACATTGTTTTACAAACCCGTACTTTTCCAATTTTTGTCTCCAAAAAGTAAATAAAGGAATTTTCTCTTCTACTTGTTTCTCCTTTACGATCTCTTGCTCAGCTGGTAGGTTTGACCATAACAAATATGTTTAGATAAACTTTCTTCTCACCCCAATCCATTTTCCAAAATTTTTCAAAAATACACCTCTTCTTTTATCTTCTGATATTTTATCACAATGAATTTTTGAACTGTCTTTTCGATTGCACTTGCACCGACCTTTCCTCTTTTTCTCCTCTCTTGGAATTTTGTAATTCCATTTTCCATCTGTCTGTCTTTTTCCACAGTATGATTTACCTTTTTCTCTTGCAGATTTGTTTTTTGTTAACTTCCGTCTTCTTCATTTACATCTACTCGTTTTCGTCTTGTTTTTTTTTTTTTTTTGTTGAATCTGTGGATTATTTTCAATTATTGCATCATTGGTTGGGTCAAAAACGGGATCGTTGCTTTCATTGTTGGTTTCCATGAAAATCTCTTCTTCATGATCTATCAATGTATTATTTTCACCAGGTGTATCGGTATAGTTATTTGGCTCAAAATTGGGTTTAATGTTGTTACTTTTGGTATCAATCAAAGTTTCTTCTTCGTGATTTGTCAACACATTATTTTCAACAGACACATTGGTGTTGCTATTTCTGTAAAAATCAGGATCATTGTTATCACTGTTGGTGTCCATCAAAGCCTCTTCTTCATGATTTATTAACATTGTACTACACGTATCGGCGTAGTAATCATGATCGTTCAACAAGACACCACTTAAATTAAGGTCATTGTACATATCTAGGCCGATGTCTGAACTCATGCACTGTGTAATTTCATTTGTTGCTAAATAAAAATTAGAAATTGTGCCGTTTTCTTGCAATAAAACCACACTGTCAGCTTTAAGAGCACTACTTAAAGTTTCATCATGAATATTAATAGTTTGAATTTCATCAGATGTAGGATCACTAGTCAATGTTTCACTATTTATAACAGTTATAGTTTGAGTGTCCTCTTCATTGTCTAGTGCACTATCCAACATTAACATTATACTGTATCTTCATCTTTCAAAGCCATTATTAAATCTAAGTAATTCACAGAATTGTCACTGAAATAAACAAAAATGATCATTGTAGACCTTGTTGTCTCATTATTTATTTTGTAAAAAATTGCTAGTTTTCATTTAAAATAAATAATGGAATTAACATCCACATAATCAGCTGTTTTTATTTTGTTTTAAATAATGGAATATTATCTTAGTTTAGGTCAAGGGCATGCCTACTATTTTTACTTTTATATAATCTTGGTTTATATACTAGTCATTTAATAATGGTTGGCAAAGAATTAACACATTCACTGCGGATGACAAAATTACTGGTGGCAGAAAATGCGGGATTTTTTTTTTTTTTTACTTACCCAAAATGGAGTCAGGATAGCCGAAAGGGTTGTCCAAGGTATCCCGGAAGCTTCGTTGGCCGGAACGGTTGACGTCATGTCCGTGCCGAGTTTGCTCGTCATCCGCACCGGGTGCCGGTCACCGTGTTGTATGTGCTCGCTGCGCACTAGGTTTCGGCACAAACACTCGCGAATTACACGAATATAGTACATGAATGACACGTAGATAGTACATCAATTACACGTATATATTACATACTAGTTTGAAAAATATACAACATCAAAAACAGTTAACACTCCCCCCCTCTCAGAGTAAAAATTAGAAAAAAACTATATACATCCCCACCCACCGCCAAAGTCTAAAAACTACTTATTTGCCCTCGTGATACTTATCAAAGCAACCGAGTTCACACAGAGCTGGTTCGTCAGGGCACACTGCACAATAGTATACTGTTTCCTTACGCTTGCCTTCTTGGTAGCAAACGCGGCACCTCCGGGTAACTGACTTGCCGTTTCCTTTGCGCTTCATTGATTTGGAGAGACGATGCATGCTGTTGCGAGTCGGTGTGATGAGCAGTGGGGCTTCCTTTGGAGGGAGCAGGTCTTCAAGTACACGAACTCGGAAGTCATACAGGGACAGCCTATCTGAGTTGTACATGTTGTACAGATAAAAAGAATTTACAACAACAACCTGGAGAAAGTGCACAAAAATTTTCTTGTGCCATCGTAGGGTCTTGCGCTCACAGGGGTAATACGATACCATTTGGTCCAAGCGGTCAGTCCCCTTCATGTAAGAGTTGTAGTACATGATTGGTTTTGGCAGCGTTCGTTTTTGGTTTCTCCGGTTGGTGGTTTGGACCATCTCGTTGTCATATTGTGTGGAGATGTAGGTCACCGTCCGCTTATCCCTCCATTTTCCAATCATGACACTTTGGGCATAGTTTGCTATCGTTTTCACCTTTGCCCAATGCCTTTGCCTTCACCGCTGGAGGTGTATGGAGTCTGTCGATGCGTAGGGTGCCGGTAGTGTAGGTTGAATGACGTAAAAGTTTGGATGATAAGACAAAACTATTATAAAAATTATCCATGAACAGGGAATGGCCTTTCCCCAGGAAGTCCCTCATCAGCTTCATGACGACTTTGACGGTATGACCTTTGCCACTACAAGAGTCATGACTCCCCGTGTAAACATGGAAGCGCAGCATGAGTCCCTCGGGTTCATTCAGGGAATAAATTTTGATCCCATATTTGTGGCGCTTGCCCTTTACGTACTGGCGGAAGACCAGTCTGCCACGCCACAGTACCATCTCTTCGTCGATTGTCAGTTCACGGTCGGGATAATAGATCTGTCGCATCTTATTGTTGAAATATTCAACAATATTTTGAATTTTAAAAGACCGGTTGTTAGCAGGTTCAGGGTGATCAGGGGTATCAACTCTTGAATAATGCAGACATCTCAAAATGCCAAGAAATCGATCTCGAGACATGTACTCCTTGAACATAGGAAAGTTCAACAACCGATGAGTTTTCCAATAATCGTTCAATCGATTCAATCTGACGTTGCCAGTCAACAGTAGAAGGCCTAAGAATGTTCTTAGTTCGGCCAACACTAAGTCCTTCCATTTGGTTATGCGAGACGCGGGAGTAGTGGTGGGGCCACAAAATAGTTCCAGGGCATACAAGTTGGTTTGTCTAATAATATTCTCTAAAAACACGGTGTCAAGAAGGAGATTGAACCAGTCAATTGGTTTATTGTCACCTGGAATGGGAACGAGCAAGCCAGGTTGACCAGTAAACGGCAGGTCACGTAAACCAGCCATGTCGCTGGCCGTGTCAGCCCACTGGGGGTGGGGGATGCCGCCTTCACCGTCGCTAGAACTGTTCGAACTCGACTCATTGTCTTCATCAGATGAAAAATTATCGTCAATAACATTATCGTCTTCCTCCATTATGAGTACATACACTTACACAGTCAACAGACACTATAATCCACTCACACAATATCGCAAAGCATACACAACAAACGAAAATGGCGAACCGGGGACGAATCACACCAACTGACTCACCGAAACTGGCACACCTCGCTATGAGTGTTACAGCCTTCCCAGGCAACTGCTCAGCTCACACTGGGGCAATATGAAAGCAGCTGCTGTATGACGAGTTCGCTCGTCCACCGCCAGGCGCGCCAGGTTCGCATGACGAGCATGCTCGTCACCCGCAGTGAATGTGTTAAACAATTTAAATTCATGTATTAAATTATTTAGTTCTTTGCCAAACAATTTAAAGTTTTCTAGAACATTAAAGATTAAAAATTAATCCTCTTTGACTCATAACCCTATATGAAATTAACGAATTTTACGGAATTGTACCTGCTTGAGGTTAGGTTTATTGTGTTTAGGCTAGCCCCATTTGATGTTTCTTGTTATCTGTTTATTTTAAGTCAAGTAGATTAGTGACCTGCCGCTTCATAATCAAACTTAAATTACTAAAATCTCTTGCCATTGAATGGACTAACTAGGTACTACTGGAGTTAGGCCATCAATTTGTTTCAAAACACTAATAAGCAAAAGTCGTAACTCCTTCCTGGAATTAAATGATAAATTTATAGCTTTTAAAAAAGGCTGAGCTTAATTTTTAACTTAACAACAAGTTACAATGATCATTCTACAATGGAAAAACACTGCTGTACCCAGGGTATGGCAATTCCATACCCTGAGCTGTTCTATTATACTGGGCCACCACGCACCATCAAAGGCCCCCGTTATATCCATAAAAACTCCCAACACTATCTTCTCCTCCGTCTCCTCAATCTCTTCTCTCAGCCTTCTCAGCACATCTATTGTTCCCACTCCTTCTCTGTATCCATATTGTTCCAAGCTCAATTTCCCCTCCTCTCTTAATCTCTTCCCCAATCTGTTCCCTATCATTCTTTCCGTCACTTTGCCCAATACGGGCAGCAGCGTCACGGGTCTGTATGATCTCACCTCCGCTTCGTCTTTCCCTTCACCTTTTATGAACACTTTTAGATTTCCCCTCTTTCCAAGCATCCGGAAAGGTCTCTTGCCTCATCATCTTGTTCATAGCTCTTAGCACACACTCTTTTTATTATCTCGTATTCTCTCTTTATAATCTCACCTTTAATTCCATCTATACCTGGTGCTATTTTCTTCTTTATTCTTTTAACTGCTACATTTAACTCCTCCATCACAAATTCTCTTATCCTCTCCTTCACCATCCTCCTCATTATCTCCTCCTTATCTCCTCCTTAGTTCCTTTTGTCCTGTATCTGCCTCTTCATCATCTTCTGGAATTAACTTCTCCACCATATATTCCATTGTGTCTCTCACACCCTTCGTATATTCACAATCTTCCTTTTTCAAACTTATCAATTTCGTTGCCACTTTCTCTTTCTTCATGATGATTTTATACACCCTTCCCCATGGGTCTTCCTCCCCTTCTTCCACCATTTCTCCCATAGCTTCATCTTTTCCTTTCTAATTTCTTCTATATATTTATTCCTTTCCCTATTATACGTTTTTCTATCTTCTTCCAATCTCGTTCTTTGCTATATCCTTCTCCTTTTCCTTGTCTCACTCCTTCTTCTTCTGATCTCCTCCGTCCACCATTCCACCATCTTTTCTTTCCCAGTGCTTAACGGTATTGCCCTGTCACAAGCTCTTACAATCTCCTTTTGCATTATATTAACATATTCATTTACATCTTTCCCCTCCATAGTATTATCCATCAGGGATTCATTCATGTTTCTTAGATCTCTTGTCAGCATTCCCCATCTCGCCTTTCTTAAATTATATATTTTCGGCCTCATGTTATTTCCTTCTCTGTCTCCTTCTCTTCCTCTTATTATATCTTCATACTTCATGACTATAATTCTATGAGCAGCCACCAACTCCTCCACTAGGGTAAAGGGGGGTACCTTTGAACACTTTTTGAAAAAATATTTTTGTATTTTTTTAAATTAATTATTTTGATAAACAAGCATGGGGACATTGATCTTTAGACTATTATGCAACAAATTACTTAAATTAATGTTAATAATCTTCAAAAAATCTAGGCTAAAAAAAAAAATTAAAGTTCACTGCATGTTGTTCAAATGTACCCCACTAAGGGGTACATTTGAACAAGCCTGGGGTAGGTTTGAACAAGGACGGGGTGGATTTGAACATTGGATAATTAGTAAAGAAAAACTAAGGAAATACACAAAAACATTTTATTCATAGTGTGCACTAATCAAAGGTACATTACAGATTGTGTAAACAAAATTTAGGTTCAACTTCTACTTTTTTAACATTGAGTATTTTGATCGAATTCTCCTTTTACACTTGTCGTCGATGAGAAAGGGTCCATTTCCAATCAAAGGTACTGGCCCGTAAAAAAGATATTTATTTTCTATCACTTGAACATCATCATGTTTTGGCCACTCATATGAATCTCCAAGTCCTTCTTTCAAAAACTTAATTTTAGAAAATCCTTCATCCGGGAAATCAACCACCCTTCCTAAATACCAACTTATATCATAAAATACAGCATAGTATTTTTCAAGCATCGGACATATTTTTACTTGTTTAGACAGGTTAGGCCTATCGAAGTTGTCATCTTCTTCAGAGCTCTCCACCCAGTCTGATTCTCCACTTTCCATATAAATTGGGTCAGGATCGTCACAGTCAGACTCGTATGAAATAGATTTATGCTTATTTGTTTTTCTTCTTTTGTTATGTCCTGATTTTTTGTTGTTTTCTGGTAAATCTAATTTTCTTTTTGCCTTTATGTCACGCTGCTTCCTTAGTTCTTCTTTTTTCTGTTTTTCTAAAAGCTTTCTTTTGATTTCTTCTTCCAACCGAATTTTTTCTGGAGTGGCCGTAATTATTTTCGATTTTCCTGGTTCTCTTCCTTTTTTACATTCTACTGAAGATTTTGCCTGCAGCTGGGGATAAGGCCTAACAACCTCTGGACTAGGAGACACTGCTACGGTTTTGTTTAAAATCCCATCATTTAGGCTTTCATTTTCAATTGATGTTGAACCTGTAGGTCTAGCATTAGATGTACCTTGGCTGTAATTTTCATTTTCGCGTCCTAGATTAGAAGATTTCGTAGTGTCAGGTGTAGGCGTACTAGAGGTTATCATCGCTTCAGAAAATGGGAAATCTTCATCAGTAAACACAGTTGTAGAATATGGCCATATTCCACACTCCTCAAATCCTTTTAAGATATTCTTCCTTGTAAATGCTAAATTAAAAGCTTTTGATGCCAACCCAGCTAAATCATGAATTGAGAGTTTAGATCCGGGGTTGTTTGTTAGCCAGTTATTTTGAACTGTGGCTAAGTTTTGTTTAAATGGTCCTAAAATTGAAACATCTAGAGGTTGGACACGATGGCTACAATGAGGAGGTATTGTCACAATACAAATACCATTATCTCTTGCGTATAATATTGCATCCAGAGTGCAATGGGATTCGTGGTTGTCGAGAATCAACAAAACTGGTGATTCTTTTGAGCAGTGGCTGTACTTCACAAAGTGCTCCAGCACTTTGAGGAACAAAGCATTAGTGATCCACCCACTAGTAGGGGAGTTAACAAGTCCTAAGCTTCCACTGATAGCACCTACCATTAAACTGTCATGTAGTCTAGCTCGGGGAAATATGAAAACTGGAGGAATGGTATTGCCTGCCGCATTAACAGTAGCAACCATTGTAATAAGGCTGCCTCTTTCTCCAGACACAACTTGGCCTACTTGTTTAGTGCCTTTTTTAGCTACAACATTTGGGGCTTGCACGACAGTTTTAATCCCAGTTTCATCAAGATTGTAAATGTCACTCGGAGAAAATTTGTGTTTTTTGTAAACATCATCTAAGTTTTTTTGAAATTCTTCAATGTTTTTCCGATTGAAACCTAATGTTCTAGCTAAGCTTGTGTTTTCAGGTTTTCTCAGTGATAAATCTTTATGTCTTTTCATAAAACCTTTCAACCAATCTAAACCAGCTGTTTTATTATCTTCCCATTTTTTTGGACATCGGCCCAATTTTTCTGCATACTGAAATGCAAGAGCTCTAATGATTTTGTACGTGAGACCATAGTTCATCGCAGAACATGTAATAATATATTCTTCTAGCATTTTTTCTTCTTGAGCTGAAAATACTTGGTTAGAAGTGTACTACTTGCTATTAAATGTTAAAAGGGGTGCGGGTGCTGAAGGGACTCGGATATCAGTGTGCTCAGATGGTAAATTTGTCTTTAGAAGAGCCTTTGCTTTTTTTATTCGATAGAATAACATGGTATGAACCAAGCCAAACGATTCTGCTGCTTGACGTATTGGGACGTTTTTTTCCAAAACAAGCTTAACAGCTTCCTCCACATCTCGCTCATTTATCTCTGGGCCCACTTTTTTCTTGATGTAGTTTCTAACCATTGTAACCTGAAACAATACAAAGTGAGTTATTACCTAAACATAATGTAAGTTAGTAATTTATTGTTTTAGTAGGCCAAGGCCTACAATGTAAGATCAAATTAGGTTTTTTTCAATATTAGGCTGCTGATATCAAATTTTTTTAAATGAAGAGATTTAAGACGTAAGACAACTTGTGTGTTTTAATGTAAGAAAAGTACTAGATTTAAAAATATAAACATGGAACTAATACAAAAAATAGGCCTCATGCTTATTCTATCTTGATGATAGCCTACCATTATATGTTCTAGGTTTAAAACAATTCTCTTAATATTTATAATTTCCAGTAAAAAATAAAATAAATAAATTGTTTAACTTGTACAAATGCTAATAAATAACCTAAAAAATTCGGCTTTCTTATATTTTACCTTTTTTTACAAAACCAGTAACTTTTATGAATAATTTTAGAATGTTCAAATGTACCCCCCAATGTTTGTTCAAATGTACCCCACATGTCACAGTAGAAGAAACTGATTTTTTTCTTAGTTAGTTGAACAGATTATCTTATGTTATTATATTCAAAAAATTGCTCAATAAATGTACTTACCTTAGAATATAAGGTTGGTCAATTCTTCAATTCTTTCTTCCGCTGACAGTCTTACAACTCAAAACTCAAAAGTTTACAAAATGTGGCTAAAACCTAACCTATCTGGCACTGAATACAAAGGTTAAAAGAAATGGAGGGAAACAGGTGTACTAGGTCCATACAGATGAGAAGAAGAAGTAGAAAAAAAATCAGGCAGTTAGCTCATCAAATGGCGGGAAATTTAAACTTGTTCAAATGTGCCCCCAGTTCAAAGGTACCCCCCTCTCCCCTACCTTCCATTCATTCACTTTATCAATCACGTTCCTTGTCACCATCGTAATGTCAATATTTGAACTCCTCCTTCTACTATCCTCAAAGGTCCCCCATTCCATCTCTCCATTGCAGCTGTCCATCTGCATCATTTCCATGTATTCTTCCACTTTTTCTCCTCTCTCATCAGTCCTCCCACTGAACCACTTCTCCGATTTCGCACTTATGTCAGCACAGCATATAATCTTTCTCCCTCCTCTCTTTATTCTTTCTAACTTCCTCAGTTTCTCCTCAATATCCTTTGCCGGACTACAGTAAAGGCTTACCACTGTCACTTTTGTCTCTCCATCTTCCAAATTTATACTTACACAATCTTTTTCTGTTTCACCCACCCCGGTTCTTCAACACTTCCAATGTCCTGATTCTTACCACTATAGCAGCTTTTGTCACTCCTCTCTCATCTTGATGTATCATCCCTCCTCCGCCGAACTTAGCCTTGCCTCTCATCGTGTATGGTTCTTGTATGCATATAATGTCCAAATCCTTTTCAGCCACTTGTTTTTCTACTCCTTCCGACCACTTCAGGCTTCTTCCAACATTAATTTGCCCTATTTTAACTCTCATAACTGATACCCCTCAAGTAGTTTCTTAAGGGGACTTGAACACTCCATATAAACCCATGTTAAATTAGGTACTTTTGTGTCCCATTATCTTAGAAAGTAATAAAGATACCAACCTGATTTTATCACTTACTATGTGGTCCTATACAAAGCTACTGATCTATTTTTATGAACTTATAACTCTGTTTGGCCAAGTTATGATTTTTTTATCTAGCGAGTTCAAAATAACCCTGAAATTAGGCTATTTTTCTGTAAAATGAGGCCTAATAAGTCAATACTTGTTATAAATGTTTCTTTGTAGATCAGTAGCATCATAGATAAGTACTAAACATCCTGTAAAAATTTCAGCTTGTTATCTTTAGTACTTTCAGAAAAAACGGGTCATTTGTGTGAAAAATCAAAATTTTCGGGAAACACCAAAAACCAAAAAAATTTGATAAAAAGTATATTTTTCACAATACCTGAGCTCTAAAACCCTCCAGGAACATAATGTTCATCATTCTCCTCTTCCTCTCCAAGAGCTCTCCTTCTTTTCTTCACTCGACTTTCCTTGGTCATCACTACTACCTAATTTCTTCTCAGAAGAACTGGGTGGCACTACAACTTTTGGAGTAGTAGGCCGAGGCCTAACTGTTGAGTCTTCATCTGGTGAAACTGAAGGTAACCTTTTATAAAACCTATTACCTTTATTGGTACGTTTTTTAAAGATTCCTTTAGGTCTAGTCATTATATTATCAAAGATCACTTTGAAATAAAAGTCTATAAACACTGAGTCAACTTCCAATAATAACAAAATATTGTCAGAACAACAAAGTTGCTAGGTTACAAACAATTGACAATAACGAAACAAGCAGACATCTGTCAAAACTGCTAAGGTCATAGAGAAACAAAACCTAAGAGTAAGTAAATAATGAATCAGTAAAATCAGCACTATAAGAATGCTCAACACTGGATACAGCCGTCAATGGCGTTGCAGAAGCAACTTCAAAAATGTATTTGAAGCATTTAGAAATTTTTGTGAGTGATAATATTAATATGATTGTATTCCAAAAATGTCAAACTACAATAAAAAATATATGTTAAAAAATAATTTTTTTTGTCCAAGTCCCCGACTCTCTCATACTCCACACTCCTTCCATCTTACCGTGTGTCCATCACCTCCTCTTCCCTCTCTTTCACAATTACAACATCTCATTTTATCTTTTCCCTCCTTGCGCTCTCTCGTGCTGTGTTTACCACTGCAGTGCCCACAAGTATGTTCCGTGTCTTTACAATATTTGGCAACATGTCCGTACCTCTGACACTGGAAACATCTTACTATATCAATATAATCCTTTACTCTGCAGCTGCTCCAATGGATATAAATCCTGTCTCTCTGTCTTAAGAAGTTTCTTATCTTTCCCGTGCACTCCACTATTACGTTCTCCAACAGCCTCACTCCTTTGCCCTCTCCTCCTTTCTTTCTCATCCTGTGCTTGATTTTAAATCCATTCACCAACTCTTCCTTTCTTATATTGCTTTCTTCCATGTTACTCCTGTATATGGTCTCCACTATCTCTTCATCTTTCATCCCTTGCTCCACATCTTATATCATCAAAATTGGTAGTTTCCCCTTTGGCTCTTCGATCTTTAATCCCTTGCTTCTTAAATTCTCGTTAATCATCAGTATTTCTTTATATTTCCACTTCCACCATTATCCCATTTCTTACCTTACCTACTCTTTTCACTCTTAGTCCCAGTTGTCTTGGATCAACGGCTTTTTTAACATCCTCCTTTACGGCTTCACTTTCTGCACCGTCCTTCCTTATCAGTACAATCCTTGCTTCATTTACCACTCTCTTTACTCCACTTACTTTCGGTATCTTTTCTTTCTTTAGTCCTTCTTTCAACTTTCCCTCATATGTCATTCTCTCTCCATTTTTTCTTTCTCCACACTATTCTTTATCACTCTTGAGTATCCAATTAACTTAATTTCTACGGCCGTACTTATGCCCTTGGTTTTTGCTCTAGTAGCTTTATCTGTCTATCGTCTCCAATGTCTCTTCAATGGCCACCAAGTTATCTTCACTTTCTCCTCCTTCTATCGGGCTATCCACACCCTCTCTTCTTTTCCTTTTTCTACTGAATTCTTTATCTGAATCTGCTGTTTCCGACTCTGTTTGAGTCAATCCTCCTCCTTCCTTTGCTTCCTTTAATCTTCTTCTCTCTCTTGCTCTTCTCTCTATTTCTCTCCTCCCCGCTTCACTTGGAGGAGTTCTTTTCTCTCTCTCAGCCTCCGACTCTCCCTCATCCTCTCCTTCATTTCCTTCTCCTTCTTTATACTATGCTCAACTCCTTCCATTCTCTCAGGTGCTTGCAACCTTTCCACCTGAATTGGTGATCTGACTATACTTTTTCTTCTCTGTTCTTCCAACAATTCTCTTTCATATTTCTCCTTCTGTTTTTCCTCTTTCGTTCCATCTCTACCCTTCTTTTCTCCTCCTCCTTCTTCCTACGTTCTAATTCTTGCTTTTTCTTATCCCTTTCGGTGCTGGGCATTTTTTTCGGATTTTTTTCTAGCAGTGCTAAAATTTTTTTATACGATATATCTCAAAAGTGCTAGGGTAAAAATGGCAATTTTGCATGCTTTTACTTAAAAATCATATTTTGCTTATTATACAAGATAATAACTTGAAATTTGATTTGTTTTGTGTAATATAGTACTGCCTACCTAAAAAAATTTAGCTAAAATTTAAAAATAATTATATACATGTATATATACATAAATCTTATGCTCATATATTTTTTCGGATTTTGAGCCTGTAAAAAATACCAAAAATAAAAAAAATTAATATCAAATGCATTGTTTCCTAAAAGTATAAGTAGAAGTAAAGTAAAAGTATACTATATGATAAATAGGTCCTGAAAATTTCTTATAAATTAGATTATTTTGACAATAGTTATAAAAAAATTAAATTTTATTACCTGAACGTTTTCAAGTCTGGTGGCTAAAGGAGTGGCTACTTGCTGTCTGGCACAAAACACACTGTCTTATAAAAACTAAATAGCACTAATTATTGTATATTTTAAAACATATTTACCCTATGCACTATGCACAGTTGGTTTTCATTTTTTTTTATTTGCAAACATGCTTTACAAGGCACTCTGCATGTACCCCAGCCCCACAACGCACACACACGGTTCGGGATCTTCGCACTTTTCCTTCTGGGTGGTTCCAGAGCAGCACTTGCAAACTTTTTCCTTCTTTTCAGGAAGTTTCCTCAGTCCAAAACCATTCTGTGGGCCATCTCCCCCACCACAATGTTTGCAGGGACACATTTTGTTGCAAGATATTCGTTTGACAGATCTTCAATTACGTCCATCATGTAGTCAGCCCTTTCCATTCTTCCATGGGTAGTGTTCAATTTGTACAATATGTATGAATTTAGTATCGTACGGCCAATAACATTAAACAATACTTTTTTCGTGTGTTTCATTGACCTCCGTTCATCCAAGTAGACATAGAGCATCTGATCCGTTGAATCAATACCTCCCATGCCTCTATTGTACTGATACTGGATTTTAGTTTTATTTTTTATCAAAACTCTGCCAGATCTTCTTATTGAGTAATTCACTCTTGTTGCATGGCAATCAGTAGATAAAAGAATAAACTGGGACAAGTTGGGTTTCTCTCTGTAGGCCATCATCAGCAGCGGCCCTTTCCAAACATATGTTTTCTGACCTACTGCATATTTCCCTTTGAGTTGATTTGGAATGCCCACCCTGTCTTTCCTTATGGTACCAGTAAGCCAGGTTTGATTTTCATAGAGGGTTTTTGCTAGGGAAATGTATGTAAAAAAATTATCTAAATATAGATGGTGGCCTTTGTTTAGACAGCCAGCCATTCGCATTAATGTCATAACGACGTTAGAGGCCAAACCTGTTTCCACAATTCTTTGATTGTCCAAATTTAGATGTGCTCCTTTATAGGGATAAAACTGGACACAATATTTGGTAACAGAGTCACAAAGAACCCACAGCTTTATGCCCCACTTGTAGTGTTTTTTCTTTGGCAAGTATTGTGTCAAGGCAACGCGTTTTTTTTGTACCCACCAGCGATTCATCTACAGACAATGCCTTGGAAGGGTAGTAATATTGTTTGAAAAGTCTGTTTGCATGGTCTATCAGAGGCTGGAATCTACTACAAGGGTCATACCCAGGTTCTCCTATTTTTGGCAAATTGCGCACATCCACAAAATGAAAAAATTTCAAAATTAGTTGAAAACAGTCTCTAGCCATCATTTTGGGAAAATATGGTGTGGATGAGCTAAATCGGGTGTTCCAGTAACTCTTGATGCTGGGTTTTTTTATGAGTCCCATATTGATAATCATTGCCAAAAAGGCTTTCATTTCTAAAACTGTGACATTCACCCACTTCTTCACACGACTGAAAGGGGACAAGTTGTGCTACTCACTAGCAATATAGTCTGAGGCATATTGATTTGTTTCACGAACAAATGTTTCAAGCAGAGTGGCTGTAAAAAACAAACTGAAATAGCTAATGGGCCTTGAGTTTTGTGGAGGGCAATGCTTGGGTCCACGTATTTCAGAAAATTGAAATGGATGATTATAGGGCTCATCATTGCCTTCATCTACTTCATCCCAAGAGCTACAGTCATCCGCCGGTTCTTGTTGTGTAGGCCTATTTGAAGGAACATTGTCACCTCTACCTAGTCTAGACCCCCTAGGCCTATTACCCCTAGGTCCTCTGTTTGACCCTGTGCCTGTTGCCATGTTCCTAGGCCTAGTTGGTTGTGAGGGTTCATCAACCTCAGAATCAGAAGTATCAGTATCATGAGG
Organism: Homalodisca vitripennis; assembly: GCF_021130785.1. Classification (NCBI taxonomy): domain Eukaryota; kingdom Metazoa; phylum Arthropoda; class Insecta; order Hemiptera; family Cicadellidae; genus Homalodisca; species Homalodisca vitripennis. Next base: position 14,483 of record NW_025777674.1, on the reverse strand, counting down.
GGCAAACGTAGTTGGAAATAAAGGTCTATTAGGCCCAGCGCACACAGAGCAACTACTTGCAACTGCAGTTGCAAACCAGTTTGGCGCGCAACTTTTTGGTGACCTCGGCAATGTATTGGAGTGGGGAGACGCACACGGCGCGACCGGTTTTTGACGATCTCAAACCAGTCTGAAACCAGTCGCTTGCAACCCTGGGCCCGCGGTTGCAGTTGCGTTGCAGACTTCACGGATACTAGAACACGGTAGGGGTCACGCGCAGCTCTGCCGCGACTGATGACGTCAGCTGTTCACCAGCTGCCACTGCCGGCCTATGTAAGCCGCTGTTGTTCGATACTAACCTTTTCTTTTAATGGGACTTTATATTACTATTTGTATTTGTTTAAATGGTGGATATGTTAGTTTTATGCTATAGGCATAAATCTTCGTCTGAATAATAAGCTTTCCTTTGTTTAAAATGTTTGGTTTGTATATCTAGGCCGGTGGAATGTTAGTACAAAGCCTCCGAAGAAACGTCAACCTCTTCCACCATCTCGGAGGTCACTACTTTTTTTCATGGGAAAGAGGATCCCACAGGCTTAGGCCTAATAGACCTGTGGTACGGAGAAAACCCCGATAATCTGATTGGTTTTATTCTATAAACTTGATTAATCACATTTCTCAAATCCGTTTTCTATATTTACCTTTTTCACAAATCATACATTTGATTCGCGTACCTACTTAGACAATTTTCTTCATTTTTTTGTGTTTTTTCTTTCGTCACTTTCAGTACGTTTGTGTCTTGTAATAGATTGAATGGTTCTACGTTTATTAAGTGATTTAATTCTAATAAACGTTCGTGTTCTTACAAAACACATTACTACAAAATCATCTATTTCGGGGTACTTCATCTTGATTTTATCTTTCAGAGTTGTGAAAACTCTAATGTCCTTATTTACAGAACCTCCATGGAACCTTATAAATTCTTCCTCCATCTTTAACACATATTGCATACATTTTTCTGTCGGCTTCATTAGCGATCCTCTTGATAAAGCATAAAGCCAGTTTTTTCCAGAAAATGAAACTGCTTTGGTCAAGCTCCCATACAAGCTCGCCTTTTCAGGTTCAATCTTTTTCAGTCTATATGCCAAATAACCGGCAATCATTTCAAGTAACTCACGATTTTCTGAATAAAGCTCTAGGTTGCGTTCCCCTTTTATGACTTCAAAATGTTCTACCAGCCCGGCAGCTGTGAATTCTTGATCATCACTGATATCATTAGCACTCTCAGTTTCTTCTTGTAATGTGGTCTGAGGCTGTCCATCTTCTTGTGATGTGGTCTGAGGCTGTCCATCTTCTTGAGATGATACAGACAAAATACTAGCGCTAAGCGTTTCAACACCTTTTTCTTGGATACAGTTTCCACTGGTAATTAATTCACTAGCGTTGCGGGTCAATATAAGTGTTTTGATCCTTTGAGTTACTGTAGTAGGCAATGGGTGGTCGTAAAACCTCCCTAGACCACGGATTTTAGAGAAGTAACTTTCTAGGATGTCCTGGTTGCACCTTGAAGACATCACGTAAGAATAACCTTCTGCTTTCAAGTCTTTATACAAACCACGAAGACTTTCTATGGAAATAAGAAGCCCTTTCTGAAAAGGAAGGAGATTATCGGATTTATTTTTCTTTGTTTTCTCCTGTCTATTCTTTTTCGCAACTTTTTCCTTGACCTTTTCTTCAGAGCTTGACATCTTGGCTTTTTCATGGGCTTCTACTTTACTTTCAACTTTACTTTTTTTAATAACTCTCATAGTTAGGACTAACTTATGAAATTTGTCTAGTGCATTGTCCTGCTCAGCTATGCAGTTACCATAAGCACTTTTCAACTTGTAAACGCTGTCATATGGGACTCTAGAGTTTAACACATCAAAACCATCGTTAATTGTCATCACTGTTTCTCCCACGTGTTGGTCATCTGGGAAATTATAGGAAATTGCTTTCCCAACAGTCAGAGAAAAGAGTTCTCCTGCTTTTCGCACATTTTGCCTTTCAGTGCCAGCCACTAACAAATGTTGCATGGTCAATTTATGGGCGTACTTAAGGTCCCCACCTGAACTTTGTTTTTCTATCAGTTTCATAAATGGCTCCTTAGTAAATAATTTTCCACTTTCTAGTTCATAACCATCGTCAAGGAGATGATTTCTTAATAATTTTATTGCATGAGGCACGTCACAAAAGACCCAAATTTTTCTGTTTTCATTAGCTGGATTTATCATGTAAGAATGTTGCCAGTTAATTCCCAAATCAGATATTGTTTTTCTATTCGTAGGCCCCATGTCACAAACTAGCGCTCTGACTTTAAAACCAGTGCTTTCAATAACTTTTATGGTTTTTACCAAAAGTTCTTTTGTCATAACAGTATCAAAATTATAATAAATGGGTTGCATCCATTTTCCTACTAAGCTTCTTATCAGCACTACCTGGACATTATCATGTGGTCCTCTAACAATCTCTTCTGTTTGATCGAAACAAAATTCACTTTTTACCTTCATCTCATCGAAGCTGACTACTACGTCCTTTTCAAAATCCGTCAAAGTACATTTCTGTGCTTTTAAAATATCAATGCTGAGATTAATAAATCCTGGTGGGACCGTAAACATTCTCAGACGACGTTTTATTGTTTTTTCACTGGGAAGTGGGATTTTTAGGACGTCTTTCACAAAACCAACAGCTTTGTAAGAAATACAGCGCAAAGTCGTTACTTTGGCGATATCTTCGGTTGACCAGTTGGTGCATCTACCTTTCAGTAAAGCCTGCTGCTGACATACGGAAAACGTGCCCTCAACAGCTTGGCGCAATTGTTTCATTTCCGTCAACTCTTTGTTTGCTACACTTAAACGATCCTGTAACTCACATATTTGTTTTTTCAAGACATCGCTTTCGTTTTGTGCCGATTTGAGTTTTGAGTAAATCTCAGAAACATTACATTTGCAGGGAGCAATATTATCGTTGGTTACGTCAGCATCTTTTAATACGTCTAATTCATTTTCTCCATCGTCAATGTTTTGGTCATGTGATATATTTAAAATATGTTGCGCTTCCTTGTGAAGATTTCTTTTTTCTATTCTACTTTTTCTTTCAGTACAGGACGCATTCTGTCTAAGGCCAGGAGCATAAGAGTGCTGATATAAATTCTTATGAGGGACTACGTCAGGTTTTAAAAGAAATTTCCTAGGAAGGTTAAGCAGCTCACTTTTTAAATCTCGTATGTAATCAGATTCTTCGAAGTGGGCTGAGCATACGTGAGCTACATCAGCAGAAAACAAATCTGCTCGTTTACATGCATTTATCCACTTAGATCTAGTTTCAGGGCTCTTCGGAAACCTATGAAATCTTATACCGAGTTCTTTTTGGTGTCTATCATGGTTACTACAACCACCGATAGCACAACAAACCATATTCAACAACTCAACGGTAAAGCAAACAGTAAAGCACTAAAATATACTCACTGATGTACGAAGCACTGACAAAACGACTAGTTCACAGCACGTGTTTAAACAGTACTGACCGGGTGGGCGGGGTCGCGGTGGTGAACGGGTGACGTCAGTGGGCGGGGCTTGCTACTGCGCACACCGGCTTGACCCCTACCGTGTCAGTCTAGTATCCGTGGCAGACTTCAGTCACACGTGATCACGGGGTGTTTTGACGGCCACATATTGTTAATTTCACTATGGGTGACCAAGAACTAAACATTAAGCTAGTTGGAGCAGTGGAGAAGCATGAAGCACTTTACAATTACAAACTCCCAGACTATGCACGGAAAGATGTATCGGAGAAAGCATGGAAAGAAGTGGCCGCTGAAGTAAATATGACAGGTAAGAAAATGTTTTATTTTATATTTTTCAGCGAAATTGTTACTTATTAGATTCAATTTGAGTACAAATCGGTGTTAGGCACAATAATTTTTGAACGGATGAATGTTTTACGTTCAATCTTACAGTAATCTTCATAAATTAAATTAGTAACCTAATAACATTACTAAAGTGATAATCATACCATCAGTTTATAAATAACCACATTTTTCGTTAATTTGTTTGTATCCATCACAAATCTATTGTATAGTTTTTGTAATTTTAGCTTAAGTCAGGGTAGTTACACTGCTGCTTTCCACTGCCACGGTAAACTTGCAGAAAGGAAATGATTGGCCAGATAATTCCTCAGAGCAATTGCTGATGATCCATCGTTTACCACCAAGTCTCTTGTTTTAATACCGGTCGGACGTTGAGGTAGATTGTCAGGTTGAGATATGTCTTGAGGCCTGTACTCAGCTCCTTCCTGCTTTCGAACAAAGTTATGTAGGATGCAAGCTGATCTCACTATGCTATTTACTGTTGAAGAATCACGACATCGTATTGGCCCGTTAAAGACTGCAAACTTTTCTGTTGCCATTCCAAACACACATTCAATGGTTTTCCTTCCTCGGCTCAATCTGTAGTTAAATATCCGTTTAACATTGTCCAGTGTTTTACCTGAAAAAGGCCTCATAAGGTTCCGAGTCAGTGGGAAAGCTTCGTCTCCTACGAAGTAGTATGGGAACGGTATGTTTCTTTCATCATACCGCAATGGTGATGGAAAGGGGATATTATCATCATGCGTCATCCAGAATTTCATTGAGCTTGCTTTGAAAATGCCTCCATCACTGTTACGCCCAGCATAACCTGGCTCAATAATTGTAAAGAGCCCATCGGCATCATAACATGCCAAAAGTACAGTTGAGTGGAAGTTCTTGTAATTGAAGTTTTCAGATCCAGTATGTGGAAACTTTTCAATTCTTATGTGCTTACCGTCCAGTGCTCCAATGCAATTTCGAAGGTTCCATAGCAGCTCAAAACGATCAGCAATGTGTTTCAACATATCTTGAGTAGGAACAGGCATGTAAATATCCCTCAGTATGTTCCAGATAGCTTCTGAGGTTTCCTTGATAATTTTTCTAACTGTACTCTCACCTCTTGCAAAATATAAGGACACTGCCACAAATGTTTCACCAGTTCCCAAATACCTGCAACAGAAAAAAACATAGGTTAGGTGAAACCTATTTAAATTATGAAATTTTAATAGGTTTTACCTAAAGAAAAGATTTTGTTTTTTGATAAGATTTTCTCTGTTTTTGTTTCAGTGCAAGATTGCAAAGAGAAGTGGAGAAATCTACGAACCGTCTTTATGAGAAGAATGAAACCTTCCCCTACTGGTTCTGGGGGGAAGAAAAAGGCATACTACTTGGAAAATGCCATGCAGTTTTGTCTGCCATTCATAAAAAGTTACTCCCCCCTCTCCGGGAAATTTGCCTCCACCACCCAGCAATACCCAGTCTACAGTTCCTGAAAATGAAGGTTCTGAAACCCAAATTGATGACCCCATTCAGTTGGAAATTGATCCTACAGACGTAGACCACTTTTTCCCAGAAATGTCTCCCTCAATTTTAGATCATCCCCAACAGGCCGTGGAAATACAATCTACAAGTTCAACATCAAATAATAGGCCTATTTCTCAAATCCCTAAGAGAAAATCCAAAAGTGCTGCGACCATAGCAGACCAAACGGTAGCGGAGTACTTTAGGGTAAATAAAAAAGGCAAAGCTACTATCAAAACTTGAGGCCGATACCAATCAGAATATTGATCGACAGCAGGGGATCAAGATGTTCCTGCTCAGCTTGATTCCTGAATTAGAAGAATTAAGTGATTCGCAAATAAAACTTTTCAAGCGACAGGTGTTGAGAGTGATTGATGATATAAGTCTCTCGGGACACCATCAGCAGGAGCCACGGTCCTCATCAGGCCTCACCATCCTCACCTCACCGACGATGTCCGACTCAAGAGAGTCACAAATAGACTTGACTCACATGTCTGATGTAAATATTCAAACTGCAGATTTTTATAACGCTTTTTCTCAAGGTCTTAATACCTCAAACATGTAAATATAAGTACTCCAATGGTAATTTCTTATGTATTATTTCTTATGTGGATATTTTTATTCTTATGTAATTTTAAAATAACAATAAAGTTGACTTATTAAACTTACCTCAGAGTGATCATTAATCTTTCCTGTGCTGGAATACATTCCCTCATGTGTGTGTCCATCTTCTCCAAGGAAGGGCCAACCAGTTTTGTTAGTTCCAAAAACGAATCTTTTGTCATTCGGTAAAAAGATTTAAACTTCCTATCCGACTGAGACAACTCTCTAGCTGCTACAAATAGCCTAGAGTTTCACATTATTTCTTAAATAAGGGTGGACCCAATGCTCTCTTTTGTGTCCTTCGCCGCCTTCGATAAAGGTAGTAGTTAACGACATCCTCTTCGTCTGAGTCTGATGACATGGTAAGCACAAATGGTCAAGGAAATGCCAAAAAACACAGCGTAATAGGCCTACAAAATACTCCACTAATTGCACAATAGACGCAACCGATTCATAACTGACCCGTTGACGTGTGCGGACAGAAGTTTTGTTTCAGTTGCAAACTAGTTGCAGACGCAACTGGTTGCCGACTCTAGTTGCAGAACAGTCGCTCTGTGTGCGCTGGGCCTAAACAGTCCAATTTTTTTTAACCGTAGACTTGGCCGCGAACTACTAACCTGCATGAAAAAGTCAGTCTCGCTGTGTTAAAACTGTCCCGGCGGAGTATGAAAACGGACTGCAAAAATAAGTGACCTTTAACGCTTCCTCTCGCGATTTAAAAGTGAAGCCAATGTCGTACAATTCTGTAAGATGCGTCAAATTAAAGCTCTTAATATTGGCAATCTATTGGTTATATTTTTAAATATTAAAAAAATTTCGAAATAATTTTGATTATTGTTTACATTTTACATAGCGTTTATAATGACAAGAAAAAAGTAGTAAGCGAGAATTGTTTTTTGTCATACAAAACTTGTCAGCGAGAAAGTTGTGTGAAAATAGATGAATATATTTTTTTTGTAATTTATCATTTTTTTATTGGAAGTTTAGTTTAGCCTGTAGTAGCATATGAAGTGATGAGTGAACGTTTCTGCCGGAACTGTAGTTGGCGCATTGGCTCACTGATACCGTATTAAGTCAATAAATTAGTTTATTGTGCAATAAAAATACCTTTACGAAAGAACCAAGTTAATTTAACTAATTTATTAGTCTTAAAAATATTGTGGGTTTAAATGTTATTGCAATTATATACTTTATCCGTAGCAATAACTGTATTATTTACAACGGTGTTAACTCACTTGTATTCTATGTTTAACTAACTATTAATATTAAGCAATTACAACAAGTATAATGATTGCATTGAACTTTTTGGCATTAAAATAATATTCTTTAATACTTACAGTACTTTTTTACAATGGAGCGGCGAGTTCCTCCACATCACTGGCGTCACTGTCCTCTTCACTATCGCTGGTCTCAGAATCACCGATGTTTATTATAAAACTTTCGGTTGCGTCATCTATTACGTTTTCCTTCTCCAAATACTTATTTTCCACTTTTATTACCTTTTCACAAACTTTTTTCCACTCTTATACAGATATAGCATCCGTCCATTCTATTTTTACACAACTGAATTGTATCGGCTATTTTATTGGTAACATTTTCTGGGCTACAAAGTTTTTAACTATTCCCCAAATCATTTCGATTGGATTAAGGTCCGGGTGGTATGGCGGTAATCGAAGAACTGAATGACCGAATTGATGGAGGAGGTTATCAAAAACAAAAATTTTGTTTCTGTCCTTATGGAGTTTTATTAGTTCGTACAATTCAGGTTTTAGTAATGAAGAGTCGTACGCTCAAGGTCACGCGCTTGTGACTAGCGGGATAGATGCGAATAGACGGTCGGACCTCTCATCGACTGTCAGTAATATTTATTGTCCTATATCGACTGCCTGCCTGCCAGTTCAGTCAGTTCACTTGCCGCGTGAACTGACCATGTTCATCCAACCATTTAGTCATATAAGCCTTTTTCGAGTTTGAATTTGGAGCTTTATTTACTTGTACGTTGTGATAAGAAGCATTGTCAATGACAACGACCGAATTTTGTGGAAGGTTGGGAATTAACTGTGTTTTTTGTCCAAGTCACAAAGTTTTCATGGTTCATTTGCATGTGATAGTCACCTTCGGTTGTTCCTTTACTTCTTTTCTTTCTCTTGGGTGTAGCAAATGAGCACGTTGTATCATCCGTGGTGTCAAGATCTTTCTTCTCTTTACGAATTTTCTTCACTACTCCAACCGAAACTCCGCAAGCTGCCGCTGTTCTGTCTATACCTTTCTTTAACGGTATGAGGTTTGGCTCAATAGTTTCGTTAAGCATGAACACGCTCACTCGCCAAATTATTTCTCTTGCCTGACTGTGAAGTTTTTTCCCTGAAGTTACCTTCGATACGAATGTTTCCATTATACGGGGTGTCTATAAAAGAACTCCGGGGTTTTAAGACAAAATATTTTAATAAAGTAAAAAACGTACATACATGTTTTATACATGATTAGAAAGCTTACATTTTCAAGATTTTTTAACAACTTAGTAAAGTTCAATTTCGGCAAAAATGAAGGGTCCTATGACTCTGTCATGCATAAGAGCACACCAAACATTCACTTTGGGCGTGTCACGTTCGTACTCAATAAACTCATGGGGCGGCTGTGAACCCCAAATTCTGCAATTATGCCTGTTTACAGTTCACATAAAAAGTAGCTTCATCACTAAAAACCACACTAAAAAAAATCATTATCTTCATCAATTTTTAGCCAGCATGGAAACAGAAAAGTCGAATCTCTTAACCTTGTCTGCCGGTTTGATATGGTGTAAAAGTTGAATCTTATAGGCAGTTAAACGAAGTCTTTTATTAATTACCTTATGGACTGTTGATCTTGGTAACCCCAATTCCAGACTGCGTCTTGTTACCGATTTCTTAGGGCTTCGAGTGCATGAAGCTCGGATTCTGTCTACATTCTCTTGAGACACACGCGGCCTACCCGGCGACTTTTGCTTCAAAACACTTCCTGTTTCCTTGAACGCACTTAACCACTGACGAATTGTTTTGTCTGTAGGCGGGTCAACACCATAGTTACGTCGAAAGTTTCTTTGTACAGTAACAACAGAATTAGTTTCTATGAGCCAAATAACACACTGAGCCTTTTGTTGAGGGGTCGCCATAGCGCGGCAGTCCAGACGACACTGACTGCCTGCCGCAGCCGCTACGTCATTTCAAGGTCAACGCTCCGCAGTGCTGCCAACTGTTGAGAGAAACATTCCCAATTGGTATGAGTAAAACTCTTTGAGCTGCTTGTTTCAAAGGAATTGATCAAATGTTGCTATCTTTTATAGTTGAGGAGTGACAAATCAAAACGTGTTTTGTCACAGTTACTTAAATATTGGGAAATCACAAAAAATTGTTGATCATATGTTTTTAAGCTTTACATTCTTTAGGCTGCCTCATTATGAAGTTCATACGATTTAAATTATAATTAACTCTGTTTTTTCTGTTAAAAGTTTCCTTTTTCTTTGTAAAAAGTGCTTAAATAAGTTGGACATAACACTATTTGAACAAACGGGTTGGACAAAACCCGTTTTGTTTAAATTACTCAAGGACAAATCACGCTTTGATCGAACCATATCTTATACCACGACAATGGATAAGGGGTCATAATAAAGGTAAAACAGTATAGTTTTGTTCAAAAAGTGTATTATTTACATTGATTTTAAGTTGCCTACAGTTGAAAATTAAGAAATACATTGATAAAACTATTTAGCATTTAATTCACCTTCAAGAAATCATTGTTTATATTCTTATGGCAACCTCGTCTTCCAAATACTCACACAAAACTTCATCATTGTCATTGTCTTGATTATTTACTGCCTCAGTGTCATTGATGATTTTCTTGTACCATTCAAAGTATTCACCTGGTAAGGTCTCCTAGTCCTGTCCAAACATAATCTCTAACAGTTTTTGAACGTCCTTTTTCTTTTCACTTAAAATTGGGTGGCCTAAAAGAATCTCTTCTAGTGCGATATCCATTATCTTCTTGTCGTTTACTTGCTTTTTGTACAAAGTCACAGAGTTCTCTTCATCCATATCTTGAAAACGGTAGTTTTTTGTAGCTCTCACGCCAACTTTAATAACTTTCTTCTTTGTCACCAATTGTTTGTCTTTATTTTTCACTTGACTTGTCACAGTTGCTCTCTTGGTTATGAAAATTCGTTTCATTACACTAATTGCTTCTAAGTTCTTGAAGTACGTTGACAAGGATTTCGTATTCAAAGTTTGCCAGTCAATTCCAAGTTGTTTGACCTGTCCAATTTGTTGATACAACTTAGTGTAATCTTCTTTCGATAAAATTGTGACATTCTTTCTTAGAATTTTCCTCTACTCTGCCAAAAATCCGGTCCGCAGGTAAAAAGCTGTGTCCTTTGACGGGATAATATATCTGAATTTCCTCTAAGGTTGTATTTACTGTTTGCATGTAAAACATAAGTGTGTGAAGTACTACTGTATGTTATTTTTATTTTGAGCACCGCACCCGTCACAAAATAAACGAAGTACAGTCTTACCGTTGAAGTCCATTGTGTTAAGGTGATAAAAAAGTGCTGATGAGACCTCTGTGCTTCCTTTTCCAGATTGGTCTTCCGTCCAAGTGTAAAAAATAGGGTCCTTTGTGGCCAAGTCAACTATTACCAATGAATAAAAATTAAATTGCCTTAGATAAAATGCTTCCTGAATGAAAGTTTTAGGCAGCGGCTGGATCTGTTGGAGATCAAAACATAATGAAATGGAGTTATCAGGTTCCGTATTAATGTAGTCGTAAAATGCCTATGCTCTCCTCTTGTGGATGGTTTTTTCGGCCATTAACATAGCTTTTTCTTGAGAATTTGGTGGCGCCTGTTTCAATTTTTCTTTTATTACTAGGCACTGGCTACAAACATCAGACGCTGGAGTTCTGAATCCTATGTTGAATTCATTTCTAAAAATGTCTCTGAACATAGAAAAACTAACTTTTAAGCTGCCTTCTGCATCAGAAAGCGTTGAGTGATATGAATTATGTAGTTTTCTTATACTACACTGGCTGCTCAGATAAACCCTTTTTGATTTTGTTCTATTGTAATGACTTTCAGTTGCATGCAACCCTGATATAAATTCTCTAACCTTTTCTTTCTTTGCAATGATTTTTCTACTTTTTCTATCTCCACCTCTATGTTCAGCGATTGCATCTCCAGAATTTACCTTTTTAATTATACTTGCTAGCCTAGTTCGCCCAAATTTGGTAATGGATAAGAAGTTTTCCTTGCAGACTGGAATACGTTTATTATTGATTACTGAAGGAATAAAGTACTGAACTGAGAATGCATGTTTACCTGAACTTGGTAGCTCACTACGTTCCTTACGGGGCCTACGCCTCTTCACTGGCCTAGGTTGTACTAAACTGGCTACAATATTGTCTTGTCTAATTTTATCTGGGATTTTGTACAGTTTATCCCTGAGAATTTTGACATCTCTTGGCCTAATTTGACAACACATCATCAAATGTGATGTGTTATGTTTGCAAGGAACAAACAACACTGATCCGGTTGGAGCTGAATACCTTTTAAGCTTAGCTGCCTTAACCTTAGTTGTTACTTTTTTTCTTTTTCTTGAATCGTTGTTAATTAAGGAAACTGGCACTCCACCATCCAACTCACTAATTGAAAACTCTTCCATCACTGAAACTACTATTTATCCTTTTTAAATCATAAGCAAAAATGCCATAAGTTTTTACAGAACTCACTGTAACATAACCTCTACCACTGTGAAATCAACACAACATGGTCACATGACTCATTGAACCAATAAGAACACTTCGCTGACTGACTCCCATTGGTTGTTGGACAAAACATGATTTGATCCAAATGAGGGTGTGGACAAAACACAGTTTGATTAAATTCATAATTTTAATACTCAAGTTACATGGGACAAAACATTTTTTGGTGCCTTTTGCTATGTATAGGTTGATAGAATTCAGTGAGAGGAAAAAAAACCATGTGTATAACTCAATATCGAATTTTTGGTGACAAAACACGTTTTGATTTGTCACTCCTCAGTTTTAAAAATATTAATTTTTTAAACCCCGGAGTTCTTTTATAGACACCCTGTATAGAAGCCCGCACTAACCTAAAACACACTCCAGTAAGCAAAACTTAAAATGTTTAAAATAAAATTCGCACTAAGTTATATAGGCTAAGCAATTTTCACGAAGCGATCGTCGAGGTCGCGGCAAGTGAACTGACTGAACTGGCAGGCAGGCAGTCGATATAGGACAATAAATATACCATAGAGTTCTGTGTAACGGTATATAACTTTACTGACAGTCGATGAGAGGTCCGACCGTCTATTCGCATCTATCCCGCTAGTCACAAGCGCGTGACCTTGAGCGTACGTTTGCAGAAAGCCCTTTACAATCCTCCCGCACCGCACCCCTCGCCTACCACCGCTCTCCCAGCTCGAGTCTACGGTTAAAAAAATTGGACTGTACCTGTATGCAAGCCTGAGGATGTGCTAGGTTGAGGATCATCTGGGTTGTAAGAAGGATCCTTATCAGTGTCATCTACGATGGAATCATTAGATTCATCTGAGCTTTCGTCAGAACTAACACCACTAATGTTTTCATCACCACTTTCATCTAAGTTGATGTTTAAACCGGCTTCCCTCGCGAAATTCACTATAGTATTTTCACTAACAGGCGAATTCCCATCTTTATTACTCATATTAACTTTAATTTACACTGGAATACACAATCAAACACAAGATAACCTGAGAATAACTACAGCAACTTGGTTATAAACAACGCTGTCAGTTGCCGTGAGCGGTTGCGTAATAGCGAAGCAGACGCCACTGCCTCCTATATTTCAAAACCACAAATAAGACAACTGTACTATATAAAACTTCAAAATGTATATTATATATAAAAAGGAAATTTCGTTAGCTTTTGTTTGATATAACTTGAATAAAAATATTACGCTAAACAGCGCTATGAAAGAAAATAAAACGGAAACAACGATATATCGTGTCTTAGCACTTTTCGGGAATAAGACGAGAAACGATATATCGTGCCTTAGCACTCTTCGGGAAATAGTCGATAAACGATATATCGTTCCATAGCACTGAAAGGGTTATCCCCTTCAACATCACTCCTCGCAGGTTTGCTCTCCCAAGAATCCATGGAGCGGCCAACAGCCGAAGCTGAAGGGAGGGATTCAGTCCCGAGGGACCTACCCTCCTGGGGTAATTTTATCCTTATCGTTTGTACCTGCCATTTGTGCTGCCAAAAAGTTAATAAAATACAGCCCCAATTCCTTATGGGGAAAAGGGTTTGGGCTATTGCAACCCCCGCTAAAGCGACAGCCGGACCATGCGCTCGCCACCTCGCCAGGCCACCAATACAGCCCCAATTCCTTATGGGAAAAGGGGTTTGGGCTATTGCGACCCCCGCCGAAGCGACAGCCGGGCCATGCGTTCGCCACCTCGCCAGACCAGCTCAATAGGTGCACGGGTTTATTGGGCCGCAACCCAGCAGCCCCACCACCACCCCTCTCCGCGAGGCCTAAGGCCTATTTCGAGAGGCGCTGCTTTCTACGCGTACCCGGTTTTTTCCTCTTCTTACACCCAGTTCTCCTTCTTTTCCTCCTACCACGTGTCCCCTCCCCCAGACACCCTTGTATGTCTGGGATCATCGGAATTTTCTTATTTAATCCGTTTCTCTTTGATTATATCTTATTTCTTATACAATGCATTCTGCATCTTCTTTCTTCTTTTCTTCTTTATTACTTTCTGACATCTTCTTTCTTCATTCTTAATTCTTCTTTCCTTACTCCTCTTCTTTCTTCATCTTCTTTCTTCTTCTGTAAACTTTATTTATTTCTCATGATCTTATTATTTGCTGTGTTTTATTTATATTGCTATATTATTTCTTCCATGTCTTCTTTCTCCTTTCTTCTTCCGATTCTTGTTACCATATCCTTTAAAGCATTTCCTCACATCATCCTCCTTCACCAAATTCTCTCTCTCAAAGCTCAAACTTCTCTCTTGCAATTTTGTTAATAAATCTTGTCTTTCTTCTCGGTATCTCACACAATCTTTTATTACATGCCAAGCATTTTCTCTCTCTCTTCCACATCTACATCTATCCGTCTCACTCAATCTAAATGTCATTAATTTTTCTCTGTAATTTCCATGTCCAGTAACACTTTGGACCATATAATGGTTGAGACTTATCTTCTTTTTAACTCTATCTCTCACATCCGGAAAATATTTAAATGTCTCCCGTCCCTTCATAGTTCTTTCCCATCTCTGTTGCCATTCCTCCATCGCCTCTTCCTTCCACTCTCTTTTCGCTCTCTCCACATCTCCTCCTTCTTCTTTAATTTTTCTTACTTCAATCCGTGTTTTTACTGTCAAGTCTATTGGCATAATTCCTGCCACAACTCTAGCTGCTTCATGCGAGACTGTGGAATATCCTTTAATAGCCC
>NW_025777673.1:0-65498 GCF_021130785.1 Homalodisca vitripennis | reverse complement strand
GCAGGACTATTTATAGAGTGGGACCACAAGATCATTGTAGGCCAGTAGGCCTTTATTTATTCATAGCAAAATTTATTACAAACATTAGCGGTAATCACATATACCAAATTTTAATATTCGTTAAAACTAACATTCATATTTTTTCAAGCAGGAGTGAAATTCATAATTAATTAACCTGCAATAGATACAAATTAGATATACCCCAACATAGATAGGCTAAAATTGGATCATCTCCACTAGATAAATGCAATAAGATTTTTTAACAAATTACACAGTTCAGCCAGGAACACTTCTTTAACAAAGTTTAAAAAACAGGATCCTTGATTGGCTGCAAATAAATCCTTTTTATACGATTCAGGAATGTTTGAAATGTGATGTGGAGTTGATATTTTAACTAAAAAGATTTTATCTATATCTATAAATAATCTATTTTACATTTAATTAAAAATAATTTTCATTGTTGTAATCTTAACTGTTTAAATCTCATTTTCAATGTTAAATTAACTATATTTATTGACGATTTCCTATTTTAAAATTATGTATTGATCAATGGAATAAAGAAATTTTGGACTTTGACTTTTTGACTAAATGTAGTAAACTAACTCCTGGTTGGTGTATCACCCTTAGTGTTAGTACTAGCAAACTATTAAAAGTAATCCTAATAAAGTAAAATATTAAAGTTTCCGGGTATTATTTTCATTAATTGAGCATACATAAAGAGAAACAACGTTTAATTATCATACCAGCCGTTAACTTTTGAAGAATTAGTTTGCAGGCCGAAGGTTAAACAAATTCAAATTCCCCGCGGTTTTAGTCAGCTGATACTACTGATAAGCATGTAAAAGAGCTAGTCTGTTTCTTGTGAAATATTTTAATACTAAGAGTCATCCTTGTTACCTTTTACGCTAGCGAAGAGTTTTACTAAATACAGTCCATTATTTTTACTTATTAGAGCTATAATTTTCCACTTTTATTCATGATTTGACGATATCTATTGAACCAACATTGTATGGTAGCATTGGATTTGTATGTGTGGGATATTGGAATTGAAATAATTTATATAAAATTAAACATTTTTCTTAAATATATTGAAATTATCTACAACTTAATTTCATTCACTGATAAATTTTTATTAAATATTATGTTCTTATAAAGAAACATATGTTTATTTAGGCTATTTTTATTCAAAATAATATCTACCATCCCCACTTTCTTTTTAGCCAATGGTAAAACTATTACTCACGATCTGAAAGGCACAATGTGCACAGGTGCAAGTGCAGTCTGGCAAAATTGTCTGTGGGGTTGTGGTTGTGTGAAAAGTGTGTGTGAAAATTTACCATGGCATTGGAATCCTCGGTCGAAAATGGTGTTTCAGAAGGAGAACTGGGAAAACGGAGTATGACGTAGGCCCTTGTCAAGTTAAACCACAAGTAAGTAATTTGACGTTTTTTAAAATTGTTTTGGTAAGTCGGGTTATTCCTATGTAACCTTGATGATGTAACCGGTACAATCTCAACGATTTTCATCAATAATTTATAAAATGAATTAACATTTCTTGTCTCTAATAAATAATGTATTTCATATAAAAGTAATAAATCATATCTTTAAACGATTTCATATTATTGTGGGGTCTATTGGCGTAATAAAAATTATTCCATTCCATTCTGAATGAAGAGCATTTTGAGGAAAAAATTTTCCTGATCAATCATGAATGAAACAGCTGATATATGTTTTATGCTGATATTCAGTATCAAAATTTGATAAACACAACCTATAGTGTATTATTGAATGAAAAATGTGAAACAGTATTTAATTAAATTCCCTTGAGAGCTTGTTTGTAATATCAGAATTATAACCTAGATATTTATGAATGAAAGGTCATATCTTCAGTCTTTATGTATACTAGAGCTTATCGTTGATGTACATATCTTTGTATAATATCGATAATAAGTTGAAGTTTAAGTTGTAGTAAACTTCGTCAGCCTTAATTTAATTAAAGGCATATTGTAATATATGTTACGTGTTTTATAGTATAACCTTTGATTGTATCATTTATAGAAGAGATTACCCATTCAATGCTAGGATATATTGAGGACTGTAGTATAACAGACTTAAATAAGTAAATAAATAGGCGAATTGCATCAAAATTGAATAATTGACATCTGTGATCATATAAATTACTGAAACCAAAGTGTCGAAACAAATTGTGTTACAGGTACCTAATTTCAGATCATAATAGCCTCTTTGGCTGCAGTATAATAAGAGGCCACCACCACGAATAGAATTATAGTATATCCTTAAAACCAGTAAAAAGTAACTAAGTGTTTAAACTGTTTTGTTTTGTTACATTTTATACATACACAACATAGATAGTTTCTATATAAGTTAATGTAATTCGTGTTAACATTTTTGTTTCTATAGGTTAGATAATCATAATTATGATTCTATTGTGGTGGTGGCCTCTTATTATACTGCAGCCCATTACAAAGAGTTGGCAATAATTAATTTTAAATAACTATGATTAGAATCTTTTCGGGTACTTTGGGGGACAGAGGGACAGAGTGGTGGTTGTCTCACGGACATCGCTTCCCTTTGTACTGTTTCTGTACTATATTAAGGAATTGCTGTATAAGCTACGTACTGTGTAAAATTTAAGTGGTGAAATGTATTTGTTTGACTCCAACCTTATCATTTGTCACATGTAATTTAATTAACAAAATAATCTATTCGAATTATATTACATTTTCAGTAGAGGCAGGAGTCAGTGAAGTGAATATTTTTAGATTTAAGTATTCAAATCATTGATTTTATAACTTATATCATGGAAACTGCTTTTTCACTAAGGCTACCAAAGGACAGTTTACCTAAATAAAGCAGTTTCTTTAATTATTTAGCTAACCTAGAAACGTAATCAGCTGATTGCCCCACAGATTAATCTACAATTTACAAGGAGAAAACCAATTTAATTTCCAGGCATTACATTTTAATAATTTATTTATACATATTTGTGCCTTAAACAATTTTATGAATATGTTAAAAAGAAACTAAACTTAAAGCAATACTTAATTGCTGACCTTTATATCCTTTGATAATTTTTTTTCAACAACCGTAAAGACTGAAATTATGATGTACAATATGCTGCATTTATCATATTGACTAAGTTACTATAGATCAGGATTAGAGTTCATAAATTAGGTAAGACATGCAATCAAAAGAATTGGCACTATATTTTTGTTTGTAACTTATATGTATTTGTAAAAATGTTGAATAAAGGTTGTTTTTTGAATTATAGTTTATCAATAATAATGATTATTTTTAGAATACAATATACAAGGTATCCTAAAAGTTCTGGGACAGTTAAATATTTTTGAAACGAATTAAGATAGAGCCACAAAACTTGGTATAGACTTATTGGACAAAAAAAAATCTAATTTAACTCATATCCAATGACTCGCTACATCCTCAAACGGCCCCTAAGGATTCAGAAGAAAGTCTTTAAATGTAAGCATGAATTGGTATGCACATTAAATTAAAGATTATCAAATTAGTAGAGTACAATACCGCAAACATGACCTCAAATAGACAACCAAGCCGGAAATGGCAACCATTCAAAGATGGCTTGAATTTTCAGTTAAGCAATGTAAATAATCAACTACTGATGCTTGAATCATTGTCATCTCATCCCTAGATTATGCAATTGTAATGTGATTCATCAATTATCAATTGCTCTATTTTTGCCTGCGAATAAATTAATCAAACTACCATGACCTTGGTTACGTTTACCTAATAATTGTAAATTTAAATCATTTTAAGTATTCACAACCTGGGTGATCAATGAGGTCATCAGATGGCTGCAATGCGATACTGTAAGTTTCTTTATCATGAAACACAATCTTGTACATAGAGATTGGTCAGTTAAATAAATAGTACTTAATACTAGATTACATGTGCACAACGCACATTCACAAAATTACACTTATTAGAACTTCAAAAGCAAAAGATATTATATTGAAATCACATTTTCGATACAATATATTTTAAAACAATATGATACTTCCATATATGAAACACAGCACACAGAAAAGAGGCATATTGAAGAAGCCCATTTAGTAATCTACGAAATAGAAATAATTTAGAGTGGAATAGAAATCTCTTTATTTGCAATTTTACAATATACAAAAAGTTGAAGTTATATTCAAAGTTAGGAGATTATAGGCTTTGTATAGTGTATTTAAAATATTAATTTGTATATTTTTATGACGCTTTAAAAACAGTTGGGTAATTTTTGTGTAGATTGGCAACTTTTTGTATTATTTGGCATTGTTAAGTTTTTCTTACTTTAAGTAAATTTAAGCATGATCATGCAAAGTCCTCATAAGTATGAGTGTTACCCTGCAAATACTACATCTGAGGATTTTCTTTGGACTGATGTATAAATTAAAGGAGTATTTTTTTAGATTTAAATTAAACTCAATCAACGTTTAGAAATACAGTAATTCATATTCTAACTCTCCAGTGTGTGTAGAGTGTAATATTTAATATTATGTCTAATGTAAAGATGCTTTGTACATTATAACTGTAAATATAATATACATTCTTAGTTTTTGTAACTTAAAGTAAAAATTTAAATTCATTAGCACATTAAAAAAATAAGAGAAAGAGAATGGTTGAGTTGAAAAATGCTACAATGAAGTTTACTATAGGATTGTCCTGTTTCCTTATAAACGTTGTGCGTATTAATCTTTTCACTGATATGAACCGTTTTTGATTTGTCACCAAAAATTAATCAATCAGTGAATACATCTTCATCAAAAGGATGCCAACACAAAATGCCAAACATTCCACCTTATCATTATTAGGTAGTATTTGTGAGGTTATGTCTTCAAATGATTTCTCCAAATTCTTTAAAAAGATGGTTTTGGAAGACCTTTAGGTTCCACCCTTACCTTTAGGTTTCTGTACTTTGACTTTATTGGACTCTAAAGGACAGAAACTGAAACCTGTTGCCCCATGATCTTGAAGCGGTTTTGGTCTCTCCGATTTTTTTAATTCACACAGACATTGTGTATTTTGTAATTTCTTAAGTACCAATAACAAATAGACTGCCTACTTGGTGGATACGGTTTTTTTTAAGTATAAAAAAAATTTTGTTGCACTAAAGTAAGTGATTGAGTTCTTTCTAGTTGAAGTGCACAAAAAAGTATTTGTACACTATTATTAACACTTTTTAATTAAACAAAAAACCAAGTGTTATCTAGTAACAATGTTCTAACAATCAACTTTTAGTATAAAATTTTAGTTTATTATTGTTTTAGATTCACTAACATCAACATGACCACTATCTGTATTGTATTATATTGTATTGATTTATACTTGTATTTCTATTTCTTTTTTAATAGATTTGTATTTTAATTAGTGTGGTTAGTTTGAATTTTTCTAATACACTAAACATTCTGTGGTATTAAAATTCTAATTGCATAAAAATATTGATTTATAAATTTTGCTCCAATACTAAATAATACGATGCAATATAAAAATGTTTTGTATTTTTATAATAGTGTAGAGTGTGTAATATTTTATGACTGAAATCCTTATGTCCCGATGTGACAGAAGTTACCCCTGAGGAGGTATAAAAACTGTGTTGATAGATTAAAAATAGATCTATAGAGTAGACACTCACATCTGGCAGACTGTGGGGAGGTTGGGGAGATGGTTATTTTTTACCCCCTGCATAGAAAATGGCAATGAGCTTTTGTAACTGAACTATTTCTAACATTTCTAGTTGTTTCTGATCTTTTGCCAATTCTAAACTGTTTTATTTAAAGTACTGTCATTAATACAGATAGCAGCAAAGTGTTGTAAAAATTAAATTTTCATAACAAGCTGCTTTTTTTGTATTTTCTTTCAACCCACATCATGAGAAAAACTATAGTTTTCATATTTACGAGCTTATTACGATTTGCAGGGGATACTGGTTAGACCAGTAAAAGTTTTATCACATAGTCTGTTAATGCTTCAGTTTTATTTTGTCTCTAAGGTTCTATTGATCTTTCAAGAACCAATGGGACGGATTATTGTTTTTTTGTCTTCTCACAACTCACACACTACAAGTTCACACTAACTGAACAGTTTCTCCCACAGATGGGAGGTGTAGGCAATTAAAATATATCAAAACTATCAACAGGATGTAGGCGAGTAGAATATATCAAAACTATCAACAGGTTTCATTGAAAGGTGTTAAATTGTAAAATGATGTAATAACTATATTATGGTAATTTGAAATTTTACAGTTGTAATACAATGGAACAGTGGCAAAACAAATCTAGACAAATACAGAATATATCCTACCTCACATGCTATTGGGACATGTTCCAAAGGTTAGAAATACATTGTGTAATGGTTTGTTTAAAAAATGATGTAGCATTCATTTGATGTTAAAGGGTTTTTTCTTTACATCAAACTTCATAAAGAAGTACATTGTGGTAAAATAGTGTGCTTAATCAACTTTTTTACTTCTTTCAGCCAAAACTGTTGATGTTGTCAAATTTTTGTAAATATATACCATGAAATTGTCCGTATTAAGAAAAAAAAAGTCCCTAAAATTTGGGAAGCCTCTAAAAGTGAAATATTTTTTGCTAAAAATGAATCAAACTCTAATAATGAATTGAGAACTCTGATTTTTCTATCATGCAGTTAGGTAACTAAGTTAAGTTCATAGCTGATATGAAAAAAGCCGTTCTTAACTTTACAGAGTCCCAATTTTTAGGAAGTTTGTTTTGAAAAAAATTATTCTCAGAATTAAAATTGTTATTTTGGCATACTAGTTTGGTGCATTGGTTTTTTTATACAAATTGTGTAGTTTTTTGACACTATCTAATTAATTTGCTTATCTTTCATATTATTTAAAGCTGTCATATTTAAGAAGGTTTATCTTTGTTTTAACAGCTGATGTTATTGCCTTTCCAAAAGTGTTTTAGTGTGGTAAAAATGTTCACACTATCACCTCAGGCATGAGCCCACAACAAGATGAGGTTTAAACACTTGATTGGATGGGTTGATAATAGTGAGCGAGTCAGAGATGGCATCCATCCTATCAACAGTATGAGCTCAGTGACGCAACAAGCGTGCCCCCGAATGATTGGCGACCCCTCCCCCCTCCGGTTGGCCTTCTCAGCTGCTTTACATATTACAGTTAGCTACTATCCAATAAATCATCATTAAAGCCATGTCCTCTTGTTTTCACTTGAGTTGTAAGCGTTTTCTCAGTAACCAAATACCAGTTAAATATTGAATTTATTAATTTACACAGTTTTATTACACCAGTTATATGTTTTTTTTCATATTTAAACGAGATTGTTTACTAAATACAATCAACCACAGTGATATAGTAATGTCAGCTTTTAGATGTAATACACAGACAGCTACAATTCAAGGAATGAAATTTTTAGAGTAATTCATTTTTTTAGTAAATTAACACATTTAAAGTAATTAAATAGTAAATAAAATTGTGTAAACCATCTAATTGCATCTGTATCAATCATATTTGGGTGTTTTAGTACAAAATAATTTCAAGATCCAATCCATCAAAACATTACATACTTACTCCCAAAAAAAATTCTATAGCAAAATGATGAGAAGGAGCCAGTAATCCCATCTGTTAAGCAACAATCAGCTGGTTATTAATCAGCCGTTAAACAACATTAAACTTGATTAGTGATTTTTTAGTGACGGATGGCGCTCAATAAAACTTTAACTACTCAGTTATAATTTTGTCGTAGTGAAATAACTTAGTATTGTAATGTTCATCTAAAAGTAAACAATATTTTACTTTTCCTATAAATGTTCTCATATAGTGACTAGTGACTTGTTCTTATAAATCATCGTTTTCTGAGTTATTATAGAGTGAAAATGTTTTTACAGCCGCCATTCTGATATTGTACTAAACAAGTCTTAATTAGACTAAAAAATGTTTAAAATTAAAAATTTGTACCTTTATTCAATTGAAAGATATAACGTTTCTCTGAAAAAGCACTAAAATACATACAGATGGAAAATTAAGCAAGATAGGGCTTTACTTTATTTTAATTTTTTACTTATTTTTGACCTGAAAAAATAAAATGGGAAGTTTGTTAGAGTAATTTATGGACACCCTGTACATTTGATCATCAGTTTCCATTACAAACTCAGTCTATTTTCCAGACCTCTGTGGAATTATTGGTACTTAAAAATTTATGTGTGTGATAAAATAAATGATTTATTATTAACTGTGTTTTTAAAAACTTAGACAATTCCTTGTAAAATTTCCAGATGTCCCATTTCCAATTTAAATTTTACATTAATATTAGTTTTAATTTTTTTAGGAATTAGTTTTAATCGCATTCTTTAACTGTTCATCTGAAAACGCAGTTTTCTTATGATGAAAGTCAGCAATATATGTGCGTAGCACTAGTCAACAAGGCTGAGCTTTTTAAGTTCATCTCTGTCTATCTTATCAGCGACCTTCAGACCTGGGCTCACTCCTCCCATATCTAAAATGGACTTAACACAGTTAAGTCAATAAATCAAATTTGTTTGCTCGCACAATTTTGTGTTATTTTGTTTTCAAACTCCTGTTTGCCAAAGTTCTGCATTTGTGTGTATGTGTAAATGGAAGTTTTTGGGAATTTGACTCTTTAAGAAAAGAAAGCGTTCAGAGTTGGTATTATTTGTTGGCCTAAGAGTTTGTTTAACCAGCGCAGAAATAGTGTGATTGTTCTTTTCTATCAGTTTTCTTTTACTGTAATGTTGATCGTTCTATTGATTGATAAAATCGTTGAGGTTTAAACACGACACTATCTGTAAAGGAACAGAATATTTTGTAAATGAACTGTAGCAAAGTACTTGAGCAAATATGTATCTTTGAGATTTCTGACAATTTATAATTTTCTCTCAAACAAAGTTCAGTGATATTCTGTCTAAACAAGTGCTCGGTTACTGCAAATACAAATTTCTAGGCTCCATGTGAAGAATCCACTCTGAAATTTTTACTGTTGAATTTTGTAACTCTCTTTGGAATTCAATTTGGCACAATAATCTTAATCCTTGCAGAGCAAACTGCATATGATTGTCGGAGTTCAAAGTTACAGCAAAAGTGAGATTGTATGCAAAATTTCAAGTCTGAAGTTCATTTCATTCTTGAGATATCCTGGTAACAGGCAGGCAATCAGACACAGAAGAAATTTTTACTGCCCCCAGACAGACAGAAGAAAAAATATTTTGCTGAGTGATAGATATCCATAACATTTAGTCAAATCTCACGTACATGCACCTTCATTGAACTCATTCTTGTCTATATAGAAAATAAAACATTTTATGCAAAATTTACATATCTTTAGTTTAATACTTCAGATGAAATCATTCTTAAGTTATCCAGCGGATAGGCTTAGCCAAATTCTGTAGAGGGACGTGTCGATAATTAATTAAACATGCCATTACATAAGTAGAAATTACATTGCGTAATTTCAAGTCCATAGTTCGATTTGCTCTTGAGATATTCAATGGTAATCGAACACACGGGCAGATAGACAAAAATACAGACAGCAGAGAGGAGTTTTGCTAGAACTCTAAGTATAATAGCTAAGCAAAATGTACAACATTTCCAGGTTACTGCTCATTTCAATCTCGAGGTATCATAGAAGTTATAGGTTTTAGTAACCTTCAGTTAAATTCTATTGAGGGACGTGCACCATCATGTGGCGGCACTGAGACGTTTGTACCATGAACGGTTGGTCGGGGGCGGGTCCGTCCTAGGGATCTATGGGTGTGGTGCTGGCATTGTGTGTGAGGAGTGTGAGTGAGATAAAACACCATATATATTATTTATTTCAAAAATATTCTTATTATACATTTATAAATTATTGTTATTAGGTATTAATTATAGTTTTTGGTTCTTATTAAAAATGGAAGTTGTAATATTATTTTGTGTTATGATTGTATAATTATATTTTTATTTATTTTTTTTAGAAATATCATATTTATAGTTTTTTAGTGTTTAGATTAATGTTTAATTGAATGTATTTAGTAAGGTAGATTAGTGTTAATATTAATTTGGTTAATATTTGTTAATAATTATTGATCAGACAGGTTAAGTGTAAGAAAGGGCCATGAGGCCCTAACTTTGCCTGTTTAAAATAAACGAATTTTCATTTCATTTCATCATCAAACTCTATCCTGTCTATATACAAAAAAATTATATAATGGATTATAGACAGACCCAATAGAAAGTAAAAAAGTTTTACAACCAATCCACCTAATAATTGAATAAAACAAAAAATAATAGAATTGAATGTCAATGATAGAAGCCTGTGATGAGATGTGATTTCAGCACACTCTTGTGTTGTAGTACCCTCCCTACCTTATCGTAATTTTATTATTTGAACATTGCTATGAAATGTAACTTGATGAACAAAAATGTCAATGTATCATGTGGCAAGATATCTCGAGAAAGATTTCATGCATAGATTTTAAATGTTTCATGAAACTTCATTTCTACATAGACAAGAATGAGTTCTATGATGTGCATCTCCAACCATGGTAGTTTTTGAAAGTAACTTTCAGTCACTTTATTTTCTATACAATGGTCTATCTGTGTAAATGCCCGCAGTACATCTTGATTATTAAATGAGTTATAGGTTAGATTTTGCATGTAACCACAGTAAAACCTGTTACGCAACACATGAAGTGACGTACTCCCTCCTTGTAATAGAATGAACCAAAACTAAAATATGAATTGTTCTGTTGTCAGGTAGCCTTAAAACTGAATGTTGTAGTGCTATTGGGCATTCCATTAAGCAAAAAAAAAAAAATCACAGTAAAATAATATATTTATACTTTGCAGAGAAATAAATTACAGTTATACTATAGAGGTGTACGGAGCTTTTCTATTCACATTGAAGTGCTCTGTGTTGGAAAAGAGAAGTAAAGGCAGGAAGAGAGTCTGTTGTGTTCTGTATACCAGTTCAAACTGGATATAATTCTTCTAGTACTCGTAACCAGTATTGTTTGCCTATCTTGCTATACAACACTAAAACTGGAGTTAGTTGATCTTTGATGTGATAACGATGAATAATTGTAATAATAATATTTGATTTTAGCTGTTATAAGATTATTTTGTCACACACAATTGTTTTGTATCCTATTAATATTAAATTGAATGTAAAAAAATAGTTTAATTCAATTGTTTTTAAAATATACAAACCAAAGAAGCAGTGCATTTTTTAAATATGTTTTTTTTTTTTTAATTTTGAAAAAGCTTTGTAAAATAGTAGAGTTAACCTGACTATTTTACTTAACATTTAGAAATTAAGTTCACTGTGGATTCTTATGATAATGTTAATAAATTTTATATATAGGCTGTTTTATTTTATTTATGTGAACCAGCCTCACTTGTTGTTAAAGTAATTAGGTGCTATTTTTTAGATGAGGGCTCCTATTTTCTTTGCAATCTATTTCATGTGGTCGAACGATCAGTTATGAAACTGTGCAATGATCTCCAATAACGTGACAAGTAGCTTGTATAGTGACAAATACGATTAATATCGTGATAAGTAGCTTGTATCGTGACAAGTAGCTTGTATCGTGACAAGTAGCTTGTATCGTGACAAGTAGCTTGTATCGTGACAAGTAGCTTGTATCGTGACAAGTAGCTCGTATCGTGACAAGTAGCTCGTATCGTGACAAGTAGCTCGTATCGTGACAAGTAGCTTGTATCGTGACAAGTAGCTTGTATCGTGACAAATACGATTAATATCGTGACAAGTAGCTTGTATCGTGACAAGTAGCTTGTATCGTGACAAGTAGCTTGTATCGTGACAAGTAGCTTGTATCGTGACAAGTAGCTTGTATCGTGACAAGTAGCTTGTATCGTGACAAGTAGCTTGTATCGTGACAAGTAGCTTGTATCGTGACAAGTAGCTTGTATCGTGACAAGTAGCTTGTATCGTGACAAGTAGCTTGTATCGTTTTGGACTGTCTCGTCAATGTCAGTTCAATTGTGTCAGATCCTGATACTTCTCTTGGTTATGTGTGAAATCTTTTAATAAAATCTTTAATTGTATGAGCCAGGTGATACGCAGAAGATTAGGTTAAAAGATTTATTACTGCCTGTGGTATTCGAAGTGCCTTCGGGGAGCTTAGCTTGCTAACTCTACCCAGCTTGTATATTTTAGTAACTGCATTTTGCTGTCTATTACAGTGTGTATTGACTCAGAGCAGTGATATACACAGATGTGAGATAAGAGCTTGGGAACACTTGCAAGTCCAGCAGCATAGAACAGCAGAATTTGAATGCCTCCCTTCTTAGGCTGGGATCAAACTAATTAACAGTCTCCCTGAAACATTAAATTTAAAACCAGTGAATCCCAAAAAGCTCAAAGCCCAATCAAAGCACTACCTGGTGCATTATCCCTTTTTATTCATTTGATGAGTTTCATGGAGCACACCTGGGATTGATATTTGCGGCAGGCAGTGTTTGCAGTCCTGGGGATTTATCCCACAAATGTTTGTACTGTATATATGAGTGTGTGAAATTCTATGGAAAGTTGGGTAAACGGATTTAACTGATTTGGTGTTACTGATTTTATGCATCACTGAACAATGGAAAATGTCTGGAAAAATCCTGTTTCCTTGAAAATGGATTTAGTTTTTGAAATAAATACCGTCAAAAAGTGTAAAATTCCTTTTTATCGCATTAATATATTGTTTTTGCATCAACCTAACCTTTGACAATATACATTGTTTTAGTCTAAATTGGAAAATAAAATTTTTCAATACTTTGTAATATACTCTGTAATTTTTACTCTCTATTCAATAAGTATTGCTCAAGTAAATGAGTAAACTTTCATTGTTGTTGATATTCAAGTTGATGGTAAAATTTTATTTCTTATGATTACGTGACAGGAACAGAATGTTCAACTGAAACTGAAGTTTGTTGAACATGTGTTCTTGCCACAGTGAGGCAAGAATATTTAAAGATTTGAATTGTGATGATAATATTATGAAGCGGTTTGAACTGGAAAAAACTTGAAGATTCCAGATAAAATTGTTTATCTATATCCTGATTTAAGACTACACCCATTATAATGTAACAAAGTGATTATATGATTAAATGTGTATATTAGTATTCAACTTAATATAAAAGTTAAAAACTATTACAATGCAATAACGTCAAAAGTAAGCATATAAGTCTGGTTAATAAAGTTTCAGTCCTCCCAGTTAAGATATATAAATATGTTTGGTATTTTTTATACACAGTAGACACATTCAGTGAATTATTATTTTATGGAGAATATCAAGAAGTCATGGTTTACGTAAATACCTCATTTTTATCAAGTTAAGTAGGAACAACAAATTGTAAGTTAAAAAATGTTTTAGTTAAAATCCCTACCAACTTTATCTTTGTCAATTCCACTTTCTATGTTTATGAAAATAGTGTTGTTTCTTTCTTTTTAAAACTGTTATAGATTATAAAAAAAAATGTTTACTCTTTGTAAATTTTGTTTGCTAGCTGTCCCCACTGGGTTATGTATTTTAGTGGACTGTTATTTGGCAGGTAGTTGTTAAGTGACTTGGCCTCTCCATGGTTGGCCGAGCCTTCCCATTACTGTCACTCAGAAAACCTCTCTTTAGCCAAAAACAACCCACTTATACTCAGCCTTATAAATACAATGGTCATTAACTTTTTCAAATTCTAAAATTGATTTTTTGTTACCCCTTAATAAAATGTAATTTACTATAGTAAGAGACATATCAATGCAAGTCTAGATTGTGACGTGATGGGATAATCAATTCAATTCAGCAATTGAGGAATTGTTACTGCTCATATATACTTCTCATCTGTGAGTATGTGTTTTTTTTTTGTTCTCTTAGGACAAGAAGCTTAGAAAATTGCACCTAGTTCTGTAAGGACCTTTGCACTGCTTCTGGAGTGACAGGATATTCTAGATGGGTAAGGTTAGGTGTAGGGACCGCCTTCTGTCGAGATTCATGAGGAAAAGTGTAGGGCAGTTATCTCAAGTCATGCCCCTAGGAAGAAGGAGAAGCCAGCTAGTTTTTGAGCCGGCCTCTCCAGTCAAAGCAGGCAGGAGATGGCACACACCCTTATGTCTAGGCTGGCAAGAATATTTGACTCTTAGGGAACAAACCCCACCAACTCCAACAGTCATCTCCCGCAGTAGACTAGACGTATCGAATTACCCTTGAATAATTGGAATCGAATTAGATAATTTAAAAGGGTGATATGATTGCGACATTTGTCACCATTATACGTTTCTTGTTCTCTTAAGGACCAGAAGCTTAGAAGTTGCACTTAGTCCTTAAGGGACCTTTACGCTGTTTCCAGAGTGACAGGATATCCTGGATGAATAAGGTTGGGGATCAGGACTGCCTGCTGTCAAGATCCATCAGGAAAGATTTAGGGAATTAATCTCAGACTTGTCTCCTCGGAAAAAGTGGAAGCCATCATTGAACCAGCCTCTCCAGTCAAATCAGGCAGGGGGTGGCACACCCTTGTGTCCTTATGTCTAGGCTATATACAGCCCTTAACACTTGGGGAGTCCCACCAACTCTAACAATCATCTCCTGCAGTAGACTAGACCTATCGAATTACCCTTGCTCTCCTGTATCTCAACATGTGCGGTTAGTGATGTGCCACTCCTGTACATCCATAAGGTTGCCCAGATTTAAGTGATTCATCGATTTTTGCTGTGGGTTCCCAGCCAGAGGTGAACTCTCCTGGGGCTAATCTATGTTACTGAATCTTTTACCTTCACGATTAAAATTAACATGTGTTTATACTATGACACAGAGTGTGAGTCAGACATGATAAAATAAAAACATGCAGAATAATCGAACGCCGAAGAACAGAGTGGATGTAAACAACCGGAACGAAGCAAGACGAACAGAGTGGATGTAAACAACCAGAACGAAGCAAGACGAACAGAGTGGATGTAAACAACCGAAATGAAGCAAGACGAACAGAGTGGATGTAAACAACCGGAATGAAGCAAGACGAACAGAGTGGATGTAAACAACCGGAATGAAGCAAGACGAACAGAGTGGATGTAAACAACCGGAATGAAGCAAGATGAACAGAGTGGATGTAAAACAACCGAAATGAAGCAAGACGAACAGAGTGGATGTAAACAACCGGAATGAAGCAAGACGAACAGAGTGGATGTAAACAACCGGAATGAAGCAAGACGAACAGAGTGGATGTAAACAACCGGAATGAAGCAAGATGAACAGAGTGGATGTAAACAACCGAAATGAAGCAAGACGAACAGAGTGGATGTAAACAACCAGAACGAAGCAAGACGAACAGAGTGGGTGTAAACAACCGAAATGAAGCAAGACGAACAGAGTGGATGTAAACAACCGAAATGAAGCAAGACGAACAGAGTGGATGTAAACAACCAGAACGAAGCAAGACGAACAGAGTGGATGTAAACAACCGAAATGAAGCAAGACGAACAGAGTGGATGTAAACAACCGGAATGAAGCAAGACGAACAGAGTGGATTTAAACAACCGGAATGAAGCAAGACGAACAGAGTGGATGTAAACAACCGGAATGAAGCAAGATGAACAGAGTGGATGTAAACAACCGAAATGAAGCAAGACGAACAGAGTGGATGTAAACAACCAGAACGAAGCAAGACGAACAGAGTGGGTGTAAACAACCGAAATGAAGCAAGACGAACAGAGTGGATGTAAACAACCAGAACGAAGCAAGACGAACAGAGTGGATGTAAACAACCGAAATGAAGCAAGACGAACAGAGTGGATGTAAACAACCAGAATGAAGCAAGACGAACAGAGTGGATGTAAACAACCGAAATGAAGCAAGACGAACAGAGTGGATGTAAACAACCAGAACGAAGCAAGACGAACAGAGTGGATGTAAACAACCGAAATGAAGCAAGACGAACAGAGTGGATGTAAACAACCGAAATGAAGCAAGACGAACAGAGTGGATGTAAACAACCAGAACGAAGCAAGACGAATAGAGTGGATGTAAACAACCGAAATGAAGCAAGACGAACAGAGTGGATGTAAACAACCGGAATGAAGCAAGACATTGCCTCTCTTCAAGTTGAGAATCAGCTGATATGACAGTGTAGCAACGCCGCAAGGTGAGGGGGAGGAGTGGTGCGGTAACTGCCCATACGGCCAGGCTTGCAATGATGTGTCTCGTACTATATAACATTTTAGAGAAGAAAAAAATTTGTAAACATGTTTACATTTTGAAACAGACAGACAGAAAGATACACAAATAGACAAACGGCGGAGCTGATGTTTACTTTGTTTGATCCATTATTTACAGTACTTAATATAAAATCATTTGTTCACCGAATTTGCGTGAAAAAGTTTTTAACGTACGATTTCAGCATATATTTATTTGTGTATTAATACATTTTTTAAATTTAGATTTAAATATTTCGTAGCCTTGAGCACATTATAGAACTAAGAGAAGGCATTGGATGCACGATATTGCCTACATTAATAAACAAGAATTTTAATACTAAAAAAGAGAGTTACAGCACAAAAGAGTTACTTCTTTTTAGTTACATTCTTATATATTATTTTCAAAATAATTGCTGTATTATGTGTTATTACAATTAACCTATGTGCTAATTTGCCTACTACATACACATATACACATTGTTTGCTGTGTAATGTTAGTGAGGCATCGATCTATGTTTAGACGTGTATTACAAAGGTCCGTTAAAGTATAAAGTACACATCTTGTACATCAATTGAATTGAATTGGATTGGTTCATGATTACGCAACATCTGTGCTACTGTTGTTGTAAACGATAGCTAAACTCAACTTGTTTATCTCTCAAGATAGCCTGTGTGACCTTTGCTGGTGTGGGAGCAGTAGTTAAAGTAGACTAGAGTTTGTTTACTTATTTTATTACTTCATTTAAAGTACAAGGTATATCCAGACAATTCACTAATGAGTTAGTGAAAATCAATCACATAACCGTGACGTATTTATTACGTTAACAACAAATCAATCACTGCCCAGCTCTCTTGATACCTGTATAAACAGATTGACAAAGATGATTAATTTTAAGGATTTTACAAGTATTTTCAACTTCCAGGGTATAAATTTAATGTTTACCTAGATTATACAGCATTGTAACAACGCTAGGAGAACGTGTTTGCATTTGTGATTCATTTATGCTATTTTAAGAGAATTAAAAATAACTATTTGGGAGTAATGATATATATTATTCCAGTTACGGAGAATGTCTCGAGTTATATAAAATAAAATAAAAAGTCTGTCAGTCATGGTTAACTTACATATGGTGACTTTGCCAAGGTTTTTTTTTTGCTGAGGCTAGTGGAGAATTATAGCGAAAGAAGTGCCTGCTTGGTTTTGATTGTTTATAGTATTAATCTCAAAGTACAAGCTGTTAAATTA
Organism: Homalodisca vitripennis; assembly: GCF_021130785.1. Lineage (NCBI taxonomy): Eukaryota > Metazoa > Arthropoda > Insecta > Hemiptera > Cicadellidae > Homalodisca > Homalodisca vitripennis. Next base: position 48,032 of record NW_025777673.1, on the reverse strand, counting down.
ATTAATGTAGTTGTTCATTGTTAATTAATATCAGTGATTGTGTAAATTATTACTCATTTTCAAATGTTGATTTTAATTTGTGAGGTCTTTTGAAACCAAAGACTCCGTCGTCAGACAACTTTAAAAAAATTGTAAAGTTGCCTATCGATGTAACGTTTGATTTCAAAAGGTCTCACAAAAATAAAAATTAACCCTGAGAAATGTGCGAAAATTTACTATTGTTATCAAATTAAAATCTGTTCAATGCTTCAAGATCATTGTTAGTTTTTTTTTAAAATATTGTTAATATATTTATTTAACCCATTGACCTATATTTACATTGATCATTGATTCGTTTGGTTCTTAAACTGCTCATTTCTAGCCTTTGGTTATCAAGCAGAAGTTACTTTATCTAATATTTTACATAACATTATTGGAAGAAGACTAATTCTGTTTACTTATTAGACTCATTTAATAGCAAATACTTTTGTATCTATTCCAAGTTATTTTGTGTTTATTTAGTGTTCTGTGTACATTTTTGAAGGGGATATCCGAAGCCTCTGGTGTATTCACATTAGCAAAATTACAATAGTCAATATCACAGCATAAGCCATTAAGTTAGGAGTGTTGTAACGGGTTTTTATTTTTTTGTAATAAATAAAAAACCCCATTTGTAGAGAATTATCAGCAATGGGGATAGAAGTTATCTACAGGCTGCTATTCCCGCATTTGGGTAGCTGCACCTCAACAACTGGACTGTTCTGACTCACTCTACGTGTTCCGTTACAGTACACAGAAAAAACAAGACTTACCGTAACATTTAGCCTTGTGATTTTTTTTTGTTGAAGTTGGTCTTTATCTAGTCAAATGAGTGTGACATGCATACAAAGTCCTTAGTCACATATTTTAATTTAACTAGAGCAAAAACTGACATAGTACTTTTCTGAAATGTATATTTATACATTGATACATTTCCCTTCCTAGAGATAATCTACACTTGATAGATGACACAGCACATTGCATTCTTAATATTGTATTTATAATCCACCTTACGATTACTCTGTAATTTGTTGACTTTTAAATCTGTAAAAAATAGGCATTTAAAAAATTAAGTTACTATATATATCTAACACTTTACAAAATTAAATATGAATAAGTAAATTTTTGCTGTAACAAATACAACTATATCAGTAGAGATAATAAACTTAGAAAATTGTCTTAAAGTAGTATTGAACTTATGGATCAAATCATAATCAGTAGAAGGAATGATTTTTTAAAGAAACTTACTTTTTTATCATCATTATTCTTATCTGTGTGTTCTTTGCTAACTATATTTGCAATCGTGTTTAGGTTAATACTAAAACCTGGGATTTGCCATCCTCTACTTCGATGAGATACATTGATGATCTTGTTCAGGGAGGTGGATTAAGTGATATTCATGGGTGACATCATTTTAGTCATCATAATACTCAAACAGCAGTAACATGGAATTTAAAAAACCAAATTACCCCCAAAAATCATATTTAATATATTTATAAACCTTTTAAAAATAATCATAGTGTTAGTAATTTTAAAAATGTTGCTACAATAGTAATAGTTTTAATTGTTAGTGATAACAGATTTGTAGTATGTTAGGACTATACTGAAAAATCTAGAAAATAAGCCTTCAGAAGGGTTTTTTCTCTCAAATAATTTCTAAATATAAAACATTATACTTTCAAATCTGAATTATAGTCTAATTGAAGACTCTTGGAGCAATTGGAAACATTTTCAAATAGTAGTAAATGTTATTAAAAACACTTTTTACAATGTAATTTATTTTTCAGACAAGGTCTTTCGAAACCAAAGGTTTCTTCATCAGGCGACTCTATGAATAAATATTTACATACATTTTATTACAATTAATATCTAAATACCATATTGTGTAAAATATGCAAATACAAAAGTTCATAATATTAATCCTGACTGAAATATTTCCAAATTTACACCATATGGTATTAATTTCACCATCAGGAATGAAAATCTCCAAGGTGTATCCAAAACACAAAAAGGGTTGCCCAGCCACTGCTAGCAACTATCGACCGATCTCCCTAATATCAACATTTTTCAAAGCTATGTGAAAGAATAGTCCTTAAAAGACTCCTGACATACTGCAACGAAAACTGTCTCCTCACAAACGCACAGCATGGCTTTATTAAGGGCAAGTCAACAACAACAGCCATGATTAAACTCATAGAATCTGTTATTGACGACCTCGAACAGCGAAAACTTTCTACTGCACTTTTTTTAGATTTTTCAAAGGCATTCGACTGCTTGAGCCATGACCTCATTATAACAAAACTGGAAGCCTTAGGCATATCAGGGAAAGCCAAAGACTGGTTCAAAAGCTACCTAACTGGACGACACCAACTGGTGGAGCTCAAGCACACAGAAAATGGCATTACCAAACATGTGCAATCAAATACATTGCCAGTAATCCGTGGCGTACCTCAAGGCTCTGTGCTGGGGCTCAGTCCTCTTCGTTTTATTCACTAATGACATGCCCCAACTTCTTCAGGACCACTGTTTTACCATCATGTATGCGGATGATACGACACTGCTACTAAATGACAAAACAACTGATAAATTAGCCGTTACCGCATACATAGCTCTTAACATGGCCTATCAGTACTGCCATAACAATGACCTGGTCGTCAACCCTACAAAAACTAACCAAGTTGGATTTGGGCACCGAAACGAAGATGTACCACAGATACCAGGCGTCACCTTGGAAAGCCAAGTGAAATTTCTTTCTAGGCATAACTCTAGACAACATGTTATGCTGGACCCCACACATAGAAAATCTTTGTAAAAAATTAAACACTAGTGTCTATGCAATTAAACAAATTAAGGCCATTAGTGACCTAGCAACAGCAAGAACTGCATATTTTGCACTCTTCGAAACACACTTAAGGTATGGCCTTGCCGTCTGGGGTGCAGCTTCTGCAGAAAACATCGAGAAAAATCCTGGTCATTCAAAAAAAAGGCAGTCAGAACTTTAGCCGGACTGCAACGACTTGACAGCTGCAGGGAAGCATTTAAATCATTAAATATCTTAACGATTGTTGGACTCTACATCAAAGAAGTTGTGATGTACGTGGATGGAGAAGATCTCTTGAGAGGATCGGATCTACACACCTACTGCACACGTAATGCCAACCTCTACAACCTCCCAGCACATCGCCTCACTCAATATGAGAAAAAAAACCACATATAAAGGTGCTAAATTCTTCAACCGTCTACCAAGGGACATAAGAACAGGAAGTGGAAGCAAGCTGAAATCAAGACTTCACAGCTGGTTGGCCGAACGTCCATTTTACTCCATCAACGAGTTCCTTCAACATGACTAAAACGATTCCAAAGAACGCTTTATCTGTTAAAACATTTCACTGACTCATTTACAAATGTATAATTTGTATCTCTATGTGATTTGAATTATGACTATGTATAATTGACACCATTTCTGTTCTCAATGAACATGTTATTAAAGGATGTTTTGATTTGATTTGATTTGATTTGATTTAATATTAATTGTAATAAAAGTAATGTAACTATTTATTTGTGGAGTCACCTGATGATGAAACCTTCGGTTTTGAAAGGCCTTGTCGGAAAAATAATCTGTATTGGAAAAGTGTTGTTTTAATAACATTTACTAATACTCTATTCCATGTGGAATTACATTGAAATGGAGCTGTAATGGACTAAGGTGGAGTCACTTGAGTGACTGGAAAATTTCCATTTGACTGTCTGTCTGTCTGTCTGCACAGTTTCTTGGAAATGAACTGACATATCGACGAAACGTTCCATGAAACTTCATATCTATATAAGTAACATCCAGTTTAACGAGGATGTGACTTCGATGAGCATTAGCGAGCAATTTACATTGTTTCTTAATGGATATTGAATACAATCATGTCACATAATAATACATGTAACCTTAATTAAATCTATTACGTGAAGCATGTTTTGGTGTACTCCTACCTTGTATTTATAATAGAAAGAATGTCCTATATGTTATATAGGAATGTTATTTTTGATGTCTGTAAATATGTACGTGTGGGTTTCAAAAGGGTTAAGTTGTTAAACTGTTACAGTACCCAGGTGTTAAAATGTATCATTTGTTTAGTTTTTTTTAATAAAAAAAAAACTAAACAAATATTTAGCTTCTGTAATAAGTTAAACTGTTAAAGAGATGCAGGAATAGGAGGAAAATGCCAAGTCATTCCGAATTTACGTGTGTGATTTTTTTTCCTGGCAGTGATACAAGGTCAGCTTCCAAGTATTTGCTTTGAGGCTCACAAATCAATTTGGTAATATAAAACATTTTATATAAGCTTCTGGCTTTGATCGTTAATAAATTTACCACGTAACTCTGAAACGACAGACAATGGTGGGATCATCCAGGCATCACACGATATACAGACGACTATACAGACAACATCGTCCATGGCCCTGTAAGCATTTAACCTAGCAATGTTATTATTGTACAACTAGATATAATCAGAAAATTATAATTTTTATATCCAAAAAAGGTACTTTTCGTAAAAAGAAAACTATTTATTTTCAAAAACACTCTTGATTTTTATGTACTATTTACTATATCATGGTTAACAAAACTATATTGCTTCTGTCAATGAATTCTTGTTCAAACAACAATTGTTGTTGTTGCAATAAATTGAATGTTGTGGGTTAGTTGTAATTTAAGCTATACTGGTAAGAAATAATTTAAAATTATTTAATTATCCTGCTTTCGTTGGAACCAAAGGTCCACTCCTCCACCATGCCAGGCCTCCAACTTATTGCAAATACCTGAATTAGAATTGAGTTGTGTTATATTTAATTGCTAATCTATTATTAATGTTAATACCTATAAGTAGATATGAATATGCCGATTCTGGCTCACTTTTGGGACAGTCAGAAAATCAATGTAAAATACTGTCCATTGAACCATAAACAAATCTAAGAAATCTAACAGGAAACCACGAATGGAAAATAACCGAATCTATAGCTGTTTTATACTGTTCATTGTAGGCTTCTACATTTATAAGCTGTTTTAATGAAAAAATCCAGAAATCTTAATGAAAAATCTTTATTCTACAAAGTTAATTGTAACACAGTCTTTATCTTTAATAGTCTTCTTTCCAGTAACAACCAAGTGTAATTTTTCATTTTTATTCAATTCTTTAATCTTTTTTTCATCCAAAACAGTCAAAAATCTGTTCGGTAAGTGTACTTTATAATCTTCCAACTCGGCAATTATTGTAAACCCGAATTTATCTTTCATTTTCTCCAGATTCAAAATTTTGTATTTCTTATTTTCTTCTAATTCTATTAATCTCTTGTATTCTTTGAACTTTAAATCACCAACCTTATTCAACTCTTGTAACAGCGCCATTTACATAGAAAAAAATTAATACTTCTACACTTTTAAGGTGAAAAATCAAAACTATACTTCCAAAATACACAAAAAACCGGGGTTTTGACCCTAAAAACACGGTTTTTTAGGGTCAAAACCACAGCTCTTAAGGTGCATATACTAGAGTTTTTTGAAAAAAAAAAAAATCTACTGAATTTCTCTAATTATTGCGAATTTTTAGCTTTAAAGTTGATAATGTGAACGATATTTTCTCGAAAATTCTGTTGTAAATATATTAAAATCTTAATGAAAAATCTTGGAAAAGTTAAAGAAAAAAATATTGAAAAAATAGTATTATAGAATTTAAATTACCCCCTACAAACCAATATAGTAATAAAAGTACTTTTATTACTATAACTATACTATTTTTTCAATAATTTTAAGTCTTAGTTTTACAGATTTTTCTATAATAAATAGAAGAATCTACAGCTGTTTTACTACAATTTGTGCTGATTTGTGTAAAATTCTAGTAAAATTCTCCACTTTTCAAAGTGTTAGTTAAACAAATTTTTCTTCTTTAAATAGAAGAATCAAAGGCTGTTTAACCATAAATTGTGCTGATTTTTATCAAATTTTGATAAAAATCCTTAGAAATCTACTGAATTATTGCTATTTTTCAGCTTAATAAAAAGATATTTCACTAAATAGTAAAACTTGGCACATTCAAATTTTCCCTATTTAAATGGAGCGGAAAAAAGATAGAGTGCCCATACTGCAAAAAAGATGTTTTTGAACATCACTTTACTCGGCATTATAATTCGAAGAATCATCTAAAAAACAAAGAACTTTATGAGAAAGAACTAAATTATTTGAGGAATTGGGCTAAAGAAAATCAAATTGTCGATCATGAAAAGATGTACAATATAGAAAAATTGCGTGAACTAAAGAAAAATTTTAAGGAAATTAAAAAAAGATCTCAATCTATTTAAAGATGAAAAAAATTCAATCAATCGCTGAAAAATTGTCCATTGAAACAAACGATAAAACTAAGTCTGAAATGATCGAAGAAATTGACAAAACGCTTAATGAGAAACCAGAAAATATCATTGATGTCGAAGTTTTATCCTCTATCCATGGTCTTTTCAAGCAATACATTTTAACGAATTTAAATGAAAATTTCATGTCAATTTACAAATATCGTTCTATTTTGCGTCCAGAAATTAAAAGTTTAATCGAAAAATTTCAAGAAACCGTTAAAAATATGAAGGGCTATCTCTCTTTAGAATGCGAATACGAACGTACTTTAGTGAACGGTGAAACACAAACTTGCCCAATGTATTTTACTATAAAAGCAGACGAAATCTTTGACATAAACGACTTTATTACTAAGCAATTTAATAAATTAACACATCGAGAACAGACAAATCATCCAAATCGAGGTTCTGGATGGACATTAAAACGCTGTAAACAACTGATTTTGAGCCTTAATAAACACGAATTTATGAACGCAGGATCATATATCGATTTACCAAAGAAAATCAAAGATAAAAAAGCTTGTATAAATATAAAAAATAAAGATGATTATTGCTTTATTTATTCTATCCGATGTGCTATTGAAAAACCTGAAAAGAATGCTGATAGAGCAAAACAATACGAACAATTTGTAAATGACGAGATATTTTCAGGTTTCGAGTATCCAATGTCCTTAAAAGATATACAATCATTTGAAAAACGAAGTTACAATTCTAAGTACAAGTATCCGAAAATGTCAATAAATATCTACAGTTATGATGAGAAATTTAACATTGTTCCGTTGCAAATTTCTGAAAAATATGATGCAGAATTAAATATTGATCTACTGTATGTAAAACAAGAAGACAAATCTCATTTTGTTTTGATAACCGATTTAAGTAGGTTAGTGAGTTCTCAAACATTCAAACATGGACATAAAAATTTTCTATGTAGGAGATGTTTAAGCCATTTCTACAAATCTGGAGATTTAACAGATCATTTAGAAATTTGCAAGCAACACGAAGTTTGTAAGCCAATTATGCCGTTTCCAGGTCAAACAACTAAATTTACTAATTATCAAAAGAAGTTTAGCCATCCGTACGTTATTTATATGGATTTTGAAAGCATATTAGAGAAGATTCCCACATGCAAAAACAATCCGCAAAAATCGATCACAACCAAGATTCAGAAGCACATTCCATATGGTTTTACTCTATACTTAGTGTCTAATGTGACCAATCGTATGTACAAGCCGATATGTTATCGAGCAAAAAATGAAGAAGATTTGCCAAATGTTCCTGCAAAATTGTTTGAAGAACTTAATAAATTATCGAAATACATAGCTAAAAAGTATAATTCTAAGAATAAAATACCTATGAAATTAACTGAAGAAGAAGAAATTTCGTATCAAAATTCCAGTCTTTGTCATATTTGTGAATTTGAGGGTTTTGATAATCAAACAAGAAAAAAAGTACGAGATCATTGTCATTTAACAGGTAAATTTAGAGGTTCAGCTCATTTATCTTGTAACTTGAATCTCAAATTTCCTCAAAATATTCCCGTTTTCTGCCACAATATGTCATGTTACGATACTCATTTGTACATAAAAGAGTTGGCAAAACAGTATGGTAATGTTGATTTGATCGCAAACACAGATGAGAAATATATAAATTATTCTGTAAATTCTGGATATGGATATGAGTTTGAAGATGATAAACCAAGAAAGTTCATCAAGTTTTCTTTCGTAGATACGTTCAGATTTATGGCATCGTCTATAGAAAAGTTAGCTAAAAACCTCAAAAAAGATGATTTCAAACATACAAATCATTTTATACAAGATGGTCTGAACGCAATTCTAGATAGACAACCAAATGACGAAGAAGAAATCTTTAAAATTCTATCTGGAAAAGGCATATTTCCTTACGAATTTATCGACAGTATTGAAAAACTTGATTACACAGAAGAATTGAGAATTCAAGATTTCTATTCACTTTTGACAGATGAGAGCATATCTGAGAAAGATTTTCAACACTACTTAAATGTTTGGAACAAATTAAAAGTAAAAAATCTAGGAAATTACTCCGATCTCTATAACATTCAAGATGTTCTATTGCTCGCTGATATCTTTGAAAATTTTAGGAATATTTGTTTGAATTGCTATAAACTTGATCCAGCACACTATCTAACAGCTCCCAGTCTTGCATGGGATGCTATGTTAAAATTAACGAATATAGAATTACAATTAATTAGTGATTATAATATGTATTTGATGATCGAAAAAGGTATTCGCGGAGGCATTTCTCAATGTATTAAACGATATGTGAAAGCAAATAACAAATATTTAAAAGATTTTGATAAGACAAAGCCTGAAAACTATTTGTTATACGTCGATGCTAATAACCTTTATGGGTATGGCCTAATGCAAAATTTACCATATAACGAAATCAAGTGGATGGATCCAAAAACTTACACAACTGCAGAATGGAAAGAAACAATTTTGGAACTCACTGGCGACGAAGATTATGGCTATATTCTCGAAGTCGATCTAGAATATCCGAAGAATTTACATGAAAATCATAAAGATTTGCCTCTTGCTCCAGAACATTATAACAACAAACTTTGCACAACTCTACTGGATAAAACTGAATATGTTGTTCATTCGAGAAATTTGAAATTCTATCTGGAACAAGGAATGGTGTTAAAACATGTAAATAGAGTTATTGCATTCGATCAGAAGCCTTTTATGAAAGATTACATTGATTTTAATACTAGTATGAGAACCAAAGCTACAAGCGACTTTGAGAAAGATTTTTACAAGCTGATGAACAACTCTGTTTTTGGAAAATCTATGGAAAATGTGAGAAACAGATGTGATATTAGACTAGGAAATGAAGAATTTTCAATGAAACAAGCTAAGAAAACGAATTTCAAATGTTTCAATATCTTTGACGACAACTGTATAGCGAGTCACATGTAGAAACAAAAGGTTAAATTTAACAAACCGATTTACATAGGATTTTCAGTTCTCGACCTCTCAAAATTGCTAATGTACGAGTTTTATTACAACAAATTAAAGAAGTTTGATCCAGATTTGAATCTGTGTTACATGGATACAGACAGTTATTTCCTAGAATTGAAACGAGATCCTTTTAAAATTATTAAAGAAAATATAGAGGACTTTGATACGAGCGATTATCCAAAAGATCATGAATGTTTCACTACTAAAAATAAGAAGGTAATAGGGAAATTCAAAGACGAACTAAATAGCGAGATATTAGAAGAATTTTGTGGTTTAAGATCAAAGATGTACTCGTACAAATATCTAGACAAAAATCCAGTTAGGTGTAAAGGAATTAAGAGAAGCGTTGTAAATAAAACAATAAATATCGAAAACTTGAAGAGATGTTTGTTCGAAGATAAAGAAGAATTTAGGGAGATGACTGTAATAAAAAGCTATAAACATGAATTGTACACAGTTACCATAAACAAGCTGGCACTGAACGCTAAAGATGATAAGAGAATCGTTCTAGAAAATAAGATCGATACAGTACCTTATGGCTATAAAAATGAAGCAAAATCTGATATATTAGATGAGTTAAATAAACTTGGAAACTTTGAAAATTGAGAAATAACCGGAAGTGTTTACGAATATGAATTGAGAAAGTCAAAGCTATAATTTTTTCTATATAAATGGAGTCTCAAAAGAAATGTACAATATGTCAAGAATTTAGACTTTTTGAAGAATTTTCTAAAAATAAGAATACCAAAGATGGATTATACTATTATTGTAAAGATTGTAATAAGAAATATAGAAAAGAATTATATGATAAAATGGAAAAAAAATTAACTTTAGAAGAGAAAGAATGCACACGCTGTAAAATAGTTAAGAATATTTCTGAATTTAACAATTGGCATTATAGTAAAGATAAAAAACAAGCATATTGTAAAGAATGTATTAAACAAATCTTTGCTAGACCAGTTCATTGCGTATGCGGAAGAGAAATTCAAACATTTCTATAGTCTTAAAAGACATTTACAAACAAACTATCATAATTCGAATGTTTAACATTTTCATCGTGTAATTTAGATATTCTATAAATCAGTCGAGATTCTGTCATATTTTGTAGTAAAATGATTTCCGTTGTATAAAAATATTCAAAGATTCTTTCATTTGGTTATACAGATTGATAGAATTTGGTTCGTCATCAATGAACAAAATCTCTAATTCAGGATAATTTATTTTTAGATGTTTTAATCGGTTTGGTATTTCTCGTTTCTGAGCTCTGATAACGTAATAAGGCCATTCCCACATGTGATTCTTCTTAATTAACACAAAAACATGGTGTTTTTTCTTATCAAAATCTTTACATACCATATCTCTCTTCATTAATTCCATTCGCAATTCTTGATTCTCTATTTTCAATGATTTCATTTCATCTTTAATTTGTAACTGTTTTATTTCATCTTTTAACTGCTTATTTTCGTTTTTGAGTTTGTACTCACCATATTTTCTAATGGAAGGTAATACTTCTTTCGTAACCCAATTTTTAAACAATTTCGCTTCTGGTTTATGCGATCTCAAAATTAAAGAATAAAGTCCAGATTCATTAACGAAAACAGTGTTATTTTGGAAGTTTGAAGGTAAGCTATTTATAGCCCCCCTTATATTTAGATTAAAATAGAAGTTTTTATCATCTTCGTCAACGTTTATTCTGATCGTTTGCATAGTATTTTCATATTCTAGAATTTTTGCTACGTCTTTAGCCTTAAACCAGATCACATTGTTTTCGTCAACAATCGTAAAGATATGTTTGTTATTGAATATAAGTTGATTATTGAGTAGGTCTACAACTGACTCCATTTAGATAGAAAAAATTTAACAAGCAATTATTTGAGTATAAAGTCCAGATTCATTAACGAAAACAGTGTTATTTTGAAAGTTTAAAGGTAGTCTATTCAATAGACCCCCTTGATTTATGTCTTTAAACATTGATTTATCATCATCAACGTTTAATATTATTGCTTGTCTCGTGTTTTCATATTCTAAAATTTTTGTAAGAGCGTCGAATCGACGCCCTTGTCAGAATCTATGTTTTCAAAGCTTTTTTTGTATTTTTCTTTAACATTGTCTTTATTCGTATTTTTTGTGAATATTTGTGAGGTGGCCCTCGAGGGCTACCTTATCTTTTAGATAAAAGTATTGGTATTTATCATCATTATCAACTCGTTTTGAAAGTTTGAAGGTAAGAACGATTCGTTCCCCCCTTGATTCATCATTCTTTCGACAATCTTAAATATATTGTTGTTTTACTCTCATTATTTAATAAATTTCCCTCAGAGTCTTGAATAGTCAGAACGATTTTTTGAATTCTTTTAATATTTTTTCTAATTGGAATATAATCGATTTCATTCGGTTTTTCACTGATTTTTGATCCATAAGCAACATTTGGGAAAAAAGTGTACAAAATTTCAGATTCTTTGTGTAAATGTTCGGTATGATTTTCAAAACTAGGTTCAACGAGATTGCAGTGCACTTCAATTACATCGAACGGTCTAAATTTTGGCGTTTTATTTCCTAAATATACCTGATTTGGCTCAATAGTTTCTTGAACAAACCCTAATAAATCTACAATAATTGCTGAAAACATTATTCTTACTGGTGATTTTATTTGAATTTTATTAGAGAGATAATTTTTTTTGCATTTCAAACTTGTTTTCGTCAAAGTTTAAAGATTTATCTGATTGTTTGAATGTTTTCAGATAATTTTTAAGGGAATTTTTTATTTGATCGAAGGTATAATATCCTTTGTTTAAACCATAATATTTTGTTATGTTCTTCTCACTAAATCCTATACAATAAGGAGAACTTTCACTAATATTTATTACAAAATTGTCAGAATAAAAACCGCTTAAACCGATAAAATAATTTGATTCTTCCTCTAAGTGTATAGGATGTTCCAAGTTTAAAACTAATTTAGAGCTTTCTGAAGTCAACTTGAACAGCTTCATTTTCGCAAGCGTTGCTTCAAGATGAAAATCTTCTATTTAAATGGAGAAATTTTTTAAAGCAAAAAGATCAGATAAAACTTCAAACGTTTGAAGAAAATAAGAAAGATCAACCAATCAGATTGTTAATTGTTGGTTTCAAGTGGATGTGGAAAAACAACTTTATTATTGAATTTCATCTACAATAGGTTGATTCCTTATTCCAATTTGTACGTATTTAGTAAATCTTTAGAACAAGACGCCTATAAAAAATTACAAGAAAGATTTGAAAATATTGAGAAAAACTTAAACAAAAAAATATCACATTTTTATAATGCTTCTGAGGACATAGTTCCGTTAAGCGAATGTAAACCAAATTCTTTAATCGTTTTTGATGATTGTATTTTAGAAAATCAAGACGTTATTAAGGAATATTTCGTAATGTCTCGTCACAAAAATATCTCTTGTATCTATCTTTCCCAATGCTTTTCAAAGGTTGATAAACAAGTTATAAGAAATAACCTGAATATGTTGTGTATTTTTAAGCAAGACGATCACTATTCGAGAAAGATTTACAACAATTATGTGGGATCTGATATGAGTTTTAACCACTTTATTGAGTTATGTGATAAAATTTGGAAAGAAGACTACGGATTTTTAACTATTAATTTAACTTTGAAGCCTAAAAATGGTAAATATTTGAATAAATTTTCTAATATAAATGCTGCTCAGTGGTCTGGCAAATCTACTTGATAAAATATTTGTTACAATTATTTTACATTATCTTTACTTTTTATTTACATTATGAAAACAACTGAAAAACGGTAAATCTGTTCACGTTTTTACGTTCCACGTTCGTGTTCCACGAAGACTCTACCATAGTTGAACCAATAAGTCCTGGAACAACGGATATAATAATTGGTGAAATTGGTAAAAAATTCCTTCCTAGAGTAAAAGATGATAAATTTGGTTTGTATTGGGATAAAAAAAAGAAAAGTTTTATGATTGGAAATTTGCCCGTGAATTTTGAACATAATGATATCATTATTAATGAAAAAACATATGAAGGAACTCAAGGTTTATGGAGATTATTAACAGACTATGACGCTCCAAAAGATAATTTATATTCTGAAGAAGATTTGAAAAAGTATACAGAAATTTTATGGGAATCTGACTCAATTTACAAAAATAATGATCCATCTACTAAGAAGCCTAAGTCAAGTAGAGGTAAAAAATATATCAATTTGATTAAACCAATTTGGGAAAAACGAATCGAAGGATCAGGTGTAAGAAAATACAATGATAATAAGATTGAGTACAGATATATCGACGATTTGACAAAACTCGATGGAATTATAAATTATATTTATGCTCAAGAGAAGGCTGGAAACAACAATTTTTTGAATGAAAAGAAAGCTATTAAAGATTTTATTTCGAACAAACTTGACGAAATGATTGAAAAACCTGATGGAATTAAATATTTAAAACGAATTTTGCCGGCAATAAGTTCATCTATGATTGAAGGTAGCGGACTTTTGAATGATTTTATCAACAATTTACCTTTTGAATTACACGTACCAACTTATCAGTATCTGGGGCCTGGCACAAAACTCGAAAAAAAGACTAAAAAGAGGAGATCCTGGTATAAATAAATTAGATCAAGCTGCTATGGAACACGATATTTTTTATGCAAAACATAGAGACACAAATTCCAGACATATAGCAGATAAAGTTTTGCAAGATAAAGCAATGGATCGATTTTTATCAAAAGATGCTAGTTTAGGTGAAAGATTTGTTGCACTTCCAACAGTTGGAGCAATGTTTTTGAAGAGAAAATTAGGAATGGGAATTGAAGAGAACTTGAAATTTTAACTATATAAATGGAGGTGAACGTAAATTTCAGTAAAAATCAGAAAGAAAAAATAAAATCCGCTTTTAAGAAAAAAATACCCGTTAGTATTCAATTTAAAATAGATCAACTAAAAAATGGCGAAGATAAGATATTTTTAACAAATAGACAATACAATAAACTCGAAAAACATAAGAAAAACAATAAAGGAACCAGAATAGAATTTTCTTATAATCAGTTGAAAGAACTTAAAAATGGTGGACTTTTGAAAGATTTATTAGATTTTGGAGAAAATATTCCAGTTGTTAAAAATGTTGTTCCTTATGTTCGTAAAGCTGCTCCAATCGTTAAAAAAGATGTGATTCCTATTGTTCGAAACATTTTAAATTGGTTAGATAAAGAGTTGGAAGATGTTACAGGATCTGGATTAGATGAAAAACTTTGAATTACGTGAAATCAAACATTGAAAAAAAAATTTAAACCTTTAACATTCGGGGAATTGGAAGAACTCTGCAAAAACATTAAACATTTTAGAGGAATTTTCATGAGAGATACATTACCTGAAAAAGTTAAGAAATTCGAATGTGGAATTGTGAATTTAGACTCGATTTTGGGGAGTGGAACGCATTGGGTTTGTTATTATAAAAATGATAAGAATGCATGTTATTTTGATTCGTATGGAAGAATTGAGGACAAACCACCTATAGAATTGATCAAATATTTGAAAAAATCAAGCGTCTACTACAATGACTCTCAGATTCAAGACTATAAAGATCCCCCAATTTGTGGTCATTTATGTGTTTTTGTTTTGAATGAACTGAGTAATGGTAAAGATTTTAAAGAAGTTGTTAACAAATTATTGCTTAATAAATATGGATTCACAAAATATTTTTGACGTATTTGGTACACAAATTATTCAAAATGTAGATAATAGTTTGAATTTTGATAGTTTGAGAAATGAGTTTGATAACAAGTTAGAAAATTTATTACAAAACCTTCCAGATTCAGATATGTTTGCTATCGAGATTGAAGATTTTAAAGCAGAATATGATAACAAACTTGCAAATTTCATGAGTTCAAATGAAGTTGCTGATAAAATAAAAACATTGGAAAAAGAAGTTGATGATGGTGTAAAAAAATTATTTACCAATTTAATGTCTCATATCGAAAAAGCTGATGAAATTACTGAAGCGATCAAAGTTGAAAAGAATTATGTTAGTTTGGCTAATAAGAAAAGAATTGTCGGTGTTCGACCTGGTATTGACAAACATAGACAATAGACAATAGACAAACTTCTTTATTTACATATTCATTAAGAACAGTTATAGAGTCACATAATATTATTACATAAATATGGATGATGAATGTTTATACATTTGTGTTTCAGTTAAAAAAAAAAGTCAAGGTACATTTTGAAATCTCCATGTTTCATTGCAGGCGTTGAGGAACTCGTCCAGTGAATAAAATGGTTGATTTACTAGGATGTCATGCAGTTTTCCTTGTAGGGCACTCCTCTTCAATCTTCTCATTGTTTCTGGGAGAGCGTTCCACAACTTCCGGCCGATATAAGATGGTTTTTCTCCATAAATTGCTGTGCGATGTGGAGGCAGAACGTAGTTGGCTGCATGGCGAGTGTTGTATGAATGGATATCTTTCCCTGTTTGAAGACCCAGGCTGTGCACATGTAGAATTACTTCTTGGATGTATAGAGCAGTGACGGTCATTATGCCGAGGGTTTGGAAGGCTTGTCTGCAGCTTTGTTGATGTTCAAGGTCAGCGAGGATTCTAATGGCTTTTTTCTGCAGGACAAGCACCTTGTTGAGGTTTCCGACAGAGGATCCGCCCCATACAGCAATCCCATACCTCATATGGGTTTCTACTAATGAATAGTAGGCTGTTTTGGCATTTTCTAGGTTTCCAATCCATTTTATGCGCCGAACAGCATAAATACCTATGCTGATTTTTTTGCAAAGGCCATCCACATGCTCTGTCCAGCCGAGATTTCCATCCAGAATGATTCCAAGGAATTTAACATGGTTTTCAATTTCTACGTCAGGTATTTTTGGAATGTAGTCTTTTCTTTTACTAAAGTTAATCTGTATGGTTTTTGATGGATTTACAGCCAGGTCATTTTTCCTGCAGTATGTCAGTGCTTTGCAGAGGGAGTTGCAGGCGGTTGTATGTACTCCTTCTGCAGTGTCATCCTTTATTAAGAGTGTTGTGTCATCAGCATACATTACACAGTTGGTATTGTGATCTTGGATGTATGCTGGGAAGTCATTGACAAATAAGACAAAGATGACTGGGCCCAGGACTGATCCTTGTGGCACTCCACGTGTGACTGGTTGTGGGTTTGACTGGTAGGTGTTTTTATGGCCAAGTGTAATGTTCTGTATTTCAACTACCTGTGTTCGCCCTGACAGATAGCTCATAAACCAGTTGTTTGCTATGCCAGTAATGCCAAGAGATTTAAGTTTTTCTGATATGAGGTCATGTCCTAAACAGTCAAAAGCTTTGCTATAGTCAAGGAGGAGAGCAGAGATGTACTTTCCTTTGTCTATTTGGTCAATTATGTATTCTACTAAGCTGATGATAGCTGATGCTGTTGATTTACCTTTAAGAAATCCATGTTGGCAGTTAGTAACTATGTTATGCTGCTCTAGGTAGGTCATAAGTCTATTGAATACTACTTTTTCTATTATTTTTGAAAATGTTGAAAGAAGTGAAATAGGACGGTAATTTTGAACTTCAGTGGTTGGTCCTTTTTTATGTTTTGGATACACTTTAGATTGTTTTAATGCAGTAGGAAATTGGCCAAGTCTAAAAGATTTGTTTATTATGCTGACTAGAGGTGGTATAAGCTCATCAGCACAATACTTTACAATTTTAGCTGAATATTCATCCATTCCACTGGATGGTTTTGATTTAAGGGAATAGATGGCAGCTCTTACTTCTCTGAAATTTGTGGGGCCTAGGTTAAAAACAGTTTGGCAGTTGTCTACTATAGACTGGTCATTTTCATTTTTATCCTGATTTCCAACTGTTTTCTGGTTGCTAAGTTTCAGTGTCGTTTCAGCAACTTGAGAGAAGAAAATGTTAAAATGTTCTGCAACTTCAGATGGGTTATTCACGACTTTGTCATTTATTATAATACTGGATTGAGATGGGATTTTGTGTTGTCCTTTTCTTTCATGGTTAATGACTGTCCATATGGCCTTGGTTTTGTTTGCAGCTGACTCAATGAAGTGTGAGTTTGCATTTTGTCGTAGGGTTCTAAGTTTGTTGTCATAATTTCTTTTCCTTTCCACCATAACTGCTTTATCTTGGATATTTCCTGTCATTTCATATTTGTAAAGTGCCTTTAAGAAAATATCCTTGAGGTATTTTGTCTCATTGTCATAGCACAAAGTTTTTTGGTTTGTTTTCCTGTTGCTTTTCTTCTTGGGGCAAGCAATGTCAAGGGATAATTTCAAGACTTCCAGAAAAATGTCGTAAGCTGAGTCAGCATCAGGGGCAAGATTGATAGTATCCCATTTTTTGTTCATCAGAAGAGATTTCAAGTTATCTAGGTTGGTTGGACTGAATTGTCTTTTGAAGGAAGTTTGCGGCAGAGTGTTTATTTCATAGCCGTTTATCTGACATATCTGAGCAGTATGATCAGAAAGTCCTGTTTGTAGAATGACTGTGTCAATGTTATACTCAGGTATGTTGGTGCATATACAATCAATTGAGGTGGCTGTGTCATGAGTAATGCGGGTGGCAAGTAAGGGCAATCTTTTGATGTTGTGTGTGTGCAGTTCAGTTTCTAAGATTGTGTTGTCTATGGTTTTTTTCATCCTGTCTATGTTAATATCTCCGATCAGCACTAGGTGTTTATTGTGTGCTTGTGTGTAGTCTAGGATGTTTGACAGAACATTTATACTAGCCCTTGTATTTTCTCTGGGTGACCGGTATACTCCCAGGATGTGTATGTTTCTGTCAATTGATTCTACCGACACCATAGCCGCTTCACAGCAGAACTCTTGACATAGGTGGGATATAGCGGTTTCTTTGGTGCTGTCTGCTAGAGTGTCCTCTGCATAAATAGCTACACCACCCAGCTTATGGTCTTCTCTGCTAAAGTTTGCTATTAAAGAGTATCCTTCGAGTTTAGTACTCTCTAATTCTTTGCTTTTGAGGCCATGTTCGGTAAGCACCAAGATATTGGGATTTTTATTGCTTAGAAGGTGGTTTAGCCTATCAATCTTTTTATCAAGTCCACGAATGTTTTGATGCATTATAATTAGATTTTTTCTGGGGCTTTTTTGAGGTTTGAGTTTATGAAGTATCTGGTTTTGAATTTGGTCTGCTTCTGGTAGGTGTGGACTAAAAAATGTTCATGTGGTTGTGGCTGAGATTCCGGTACAGTTATGGGAGTTGAAGTTTGAGTGGCTTCACTTTGTGAAATTCTATTAGTGTTTGTAGGTAGTTGGGATTGCTGGATGTTGGATTTTTCAGCAGCTTTTGCCACTTGAAGGGAGACACTAAACTGATTAGTCTTTTTAGTCCGTTTTTTGCTCATTCCTGTTGTTACTGAAAGGTTTTGTTTTGTCCGTGGTGTAGTCAATGTATGCTTCAGTTTTTTACTGCAGGTTTGACTGACTCCTGGCATTGTAGTTAGGCTTGCATCTGTCATGGTTAAGGCAATAGTGGGCTCTGCCTTTGTTGTCCTTGCAGGTATAAACAGTTTTTGGTTGCAGGTTTGACTGACTCCTGAGGTTGGGGATGGATTTTTTTCTGTTGGTGATGTAGTCAGGGTATTGTTCAGTTTTTTTCTGCAGGTTTGGCTGACTCCTGGCGTTGTAGTTAGGCTTGCATCTGTCATGGGTAAGGCAATAGTGGGCTTTGCCTTTGTTGTCCTTGCAGGTATAAACAGTTTTTGGTTGCAGGTTTGACTGACTCCTGAGGTTGGGGATGGATTTTTTTCTGTTGGTGATGTAGTCAGGGTATTGTTCAGTTTTTTTCTGCAGGTTTGGCTGACTCCTGGCGTTGTAGTTAGGCTTGCATCTGTCATGGGTAAGGCAATAGTGGGCTTTGCCTTTGTTGTCCTTGCAGGTATAAACAGTTTTTGGTTGCAGGTTTGACTGACTCCTGAGGTTGGGGATGGATTTTTTTCTGTTGGTGATGTAGTCAGGGTATTGTTCAGTTTTTTTCTGCAGGTTTGGCTGACTCCTGGCGTTGTAGTTGGGCTGACATGTGT
Organism: Homalodisca vitripennis; assembly: GCF_021130785.1. Taxonomy (NCBI): domain Eukaryota; kingdom Metazoa; phylum Arthropoda; class Insecta; order Hemiptera; family Cicadellidae; genus Homalodisca; species Homalodisca vitripennis. The sequence goes on along the minus strand of NW_025777673.1, from coordinate 28,574 downwards.
TATAGGTAAGTCAATAGAGGAAGCTGCATTTGTTGTCTTTGTAGATAAAGTAAGTAATTTGCTACAGGTTTGACTGACTCCTGCGAGAGTGTCATTTATTTTTTGGCAAAATGCACTTGAAGCCATGGTCTTAATAGATAGCTCCATTTGGTCAAGCTTTGAGTTCATTTTTGATATTTCCAATAGTACAGCGGTTTGATTAGTCTCATATATTTGGGCATCCCCCATAGGAGAAGTCTGTGAATATGAGCTCTTGCATACTACAGCTGTTATTTCTGTGTTTTGAATTTTTTCTTGCAGTATGGAGTTGCTTTTTTCTAGTTCTACTATTTGTTTTGCATAGTTATCAATCATTTGACCCAGTTTAAGGTCGTTATCCTCAGATGAATTCTGGATTTCTAAGCGCAGTTTCTTCTCGTTTTCAAGTTGGGCTTGAATATCTGAATTTAACTGTAGAACATTTTCAATTTTTGTCAAATATTTGCTTTCAATGTTTTCCATCTCTTCCAATTTCCCCTCCATACTGATAAGTTTGCTTTGGAGTGCTAGTTTCTCTGATTTTAGCAATTCGTTCTCAGCTACTAATGCTGATCCTATTTTGGCAGCCATTTGGAGGTCGTCCTCTCGACTGTTAGAGCCTTCTATTAGGTTGTTTTCAATAAGACTCATTTCTAGTTCCAGTAGGGTGTCTGAGGTATTTAGTGTTTCTGAGTCAACAATTCGGTTTGGTAATGGTGGTGTTTTAGATATCCTGCATGCCATGCAGTGCCATTTTTCAATTTCATGAGTGGCCCTTTTTTTTAAATCTTTTTCTAAAATATTTTGGCATCCTGCATGGTACCATTTTGCACATAGGCCTGTGCATTTAATACCAGAATATTTTACTCCAATATTGCATATACCACATGGATATTTAGTGGGCATTTCAGAGTCAGTTTAGTAGAGGTATTAATAGAAAATTCTTAGTAAAAATAGTCTGTATTAAGTAAAAGTAGAAAATGATAAATAAAAATGTCAGATATTTAAAACATAGATAATACTCTGTAAGTAGTGATTTGCTACAAGCTAAGTATTTGCTGATGACAGCCAGTAAGTAGAGGCCGTGTTGTCTGAGGTCAGCGTCACAGACGCATTGTCAGCAGGTGTCGAGCAAATATTCCCATCTGCTTGACCTAATAGCTGGCTCTATCTGTTTTCTAGCAGCTGGTGCTCTAGATAGTGTCTTGTTGGCTATGACGTCACTGTTTTGTTTAGGTTTTATTCAGCCTGTTATTTATTTACTTGTTGTCAGTGGAAAAAATAAATATCAGTAGTGCTATAAAATAATAAAATTAGTTAGAGAATTGCTTGAGTTTGTTATATTATGTGATATATCTTGAAAAACATTGTTGCAGTTGTTGATCTAGTTCGTGATGTTACTTAAAGTTTTCTTGGATTTTTATTGTCTTCAAGGTATTTAAATGTTCCTTAAATAGATGATACTAAACTTACAGTTTAGAAGTATTGATTGGTGTGCAGTTAAGTTGGTACTTTGTTGATTTTCCCACTTAAACTTCACTAAAATGTAGGATCACTTTCACACTAGATGATGGGTGTCCGCCATGTTGGATTTGAATACATGATGTTGTTGTTAAAGAACAAATTTTAAAACCTCTAAAATTATCAGAAAACATCGATATTGTTGATTTACATGATCCGAATGTTAAAAATGCCTTAGATTTTAAAGGAAAAAGAATTAGCGGTGTTAGTAAAGGAATTAATCCATTTGATGTTGTTGTAATGATTCAATTAGAAGATCCTATTAAAATGTTTAATGAACTAAAACAAAATTATGAGAATCATAAACAGCATGTTAAAGATTTTACAACAGAAGTCTATGACAAGTTAGAAGCCAGAAATAGAAGATCAGTAGACGATGTTGGTGAAATTAATGAAAAACTTACTAATTTTAAAGAGTCTTTTGATAAGTTTAGTTTAGATGCTACGAAAACTTTTGAGAATATTGGTCATAAATTTGTTGAATACAATGATTCTTATGCTGTCAAATTTCAAAAATTAGAAAAAAAACTTAATAATATGGAGGAAGATCTTACTGAAATAGGTATTCGCGTAGGGTTTTATGCACGATAAATTTTCCTTATATAAATGGCGCTCATATATTGTGTGAGATGTAAAGAAAAAACTGCCACAAACGATATAAAATACTATGCAAACATCAATGGAGTTAAGAGAATTTCTGGAAAATGTGCTGAATGTAACGCTAAAAAGAGCCAATTTATAAAAACTTGAAATTTTTTCTTAATAAATAGAGATGGCGGGACATTACAGTGCTTTCGATCTTTTTATAATGCAACACGAAAGAGATTTGAAAAAAGAACATTGGGATGATATTTCTCAAAAATATGAATTATCCGAAGATATGATGAGATTATACGTAAACAAATTGAATTGGTATAACATTGCAAAATATCAAAATCTGTCCCCAGAGTTCATTCAAGAAAATATACATTATCAATTAAAAGATCATATGTCTGTTCTTTGCCTCTATCAACACTTGAGTATAAAGTTTTTGGATGAAAATAAAGATACAGTTGATTGGAACAATATTATAGATAGCGGTTACTATCCTGTGCAGATTTTATTGAAATATGTGACCGAGATCGCAAAATTTAAGGAACAGAATCCTGAATATGACGAAGTAGATCATTAAAAAATGACTAAAATCTTTTCTTATCGACTTATACATGATGTTTAAAATTTCTAAATTTTCTCTTATTAAATGGTGGACTACAAAAAGTATTCAGGCGATATTGAAAGGGCGGAGTTTAAAAATTTCTATCCAATTAGTAAACAACATTTGAATGAACCGAATAAAAGAACTGAGTTTAATATTGATTTTGGAGATAACTTTTGCTCGTCTAACTTCCAGTTTTATATTTCTGGAACTTTAACAAAACAAGATGGTCAAGCATATCTTGGAACTGATAATGTTAGATTAATCGATAATTTTATACCGTTTTTATTTTCTAAGATTGAAGTAAGAAAACACAATAAATTGATAGAAGAAGTCGAAAACTGTGGTCAATTAAGCACTATTAAAGGAACCATTTGTTATTCCAAAAGTGATGTATTTTCAAACAGTTTTTGAATCAACTTTTAAATTTGGACAATTTGAAGCGGTCGGTGATTTAGCACATTTCGGCTTAGGATTCTTTGAAAATGTTACTATTCCGATCTATAAAGGTGGATTTTACATTAGTTTCATAAGAGCTGAAGACGATGATGTGATTCTGAAGACTGCAACTGGAAATGTTATGCCTGTTGATGGCAAAATTACAATTAACGAGTTTTTCATTAGAGTTCCGATGATTTATTACAAAACCACGAGTAAAATTCAGTTGATTGATGAAATTACAAAAAGTCAAAACATCACGTTTAATTTTCTAGATTGGCAATGTATTGAGCAAAAAGGTATTTCCGGAACAACTTATTCGTTCGATATCACAAATATTTATAGAAATATCTTCAATCCCAAGTTCGTTATCATAGGTTTTTCAAACAGATAGACAGAATAATCAAGAGAAAAATCCTTCAAAGTTTGATAGTTTGAATGTAAAAAATATCAGAGTAAAATTGAACGGTTCTTATTATCCAGATGAATTACAAAATTTAAACATTTCAGGAGGTCTTTTCAGAATCATGTATCAGATGTATCAAGATTTTAAGAAAGTTTACTACAAAAATATGGAAATGTATTATAATCCTAAAGAATTTTTAGCGAATAGACCTATTTATGTCATTGATACAACAAAGAGTTTGACAAATATTTCTGCTTCAAAGAACGATATAATTATCAATATGGATTTTCAAAATGCTGTTACAAACGCGATTTGTTATGTTGTTGTGGTTTCTGAGAAATTTTTAGCCTATGATGTGATTAAGAACGATATTAAAGAAATTCAGTAAAATTCTAGATTTCTGTTGAGCGAATGTTAGCAAATTTCATTATTTCCGTTTATAGATTTTTCATTAAGATTTCTGGATTTTTTCATTAAAACAGCTTATAAATGTAGAAGCCTACAATGAACAGTAAAACAGCTATAGATTCGGTTATTTTCCATTCGTGGTTTCTTAGATTTGTTTATGGTTCAATGGACAGTATTTTACATTCGTGGTTTCCTGTTAGATTTCTTAGATTTTTTTATTGTTCAATGGACAGTATTTTACATTGATTTTCTGACTGTCCCAAAAGTGAGCCAGAATCGGCATATTCATATCTACTCCTATACGTTAGATGATGTTACACATATTTTTAACCCTTCAACTGGCCATATAGTAACTTATATACTTGCAAAACCATCTTGGCCAATTTGCAAGGGTTTTTCTAAACTATAAACATTTCTGATTGTTGTTGTGTTTTTAACTTGATTACAAAAATTAAGGCAGTATCTGTTTAGATTATAAATTAATTTCACCTCGGAGTCAATTTTGATCAAATCAACCAGTTAGTTTGATTAACAATGGTGTTTAATACACATGTACGGATTGACATTTTTGTTGCTAAGTTTTTTTAGATTCGAGAGGTAACAAAGTGGATATTTACATTGAAACTAAAAATTTATTTTTAAGAGCCATCATAATACTTTTATCTACGCTATTTATAGAATAGAATCGTCACATAGTTTGCAAAGAAACGGTTCATTTTCATCTCTTTTTTCCAGTGTTTAATATTTAAGTATACATACAAAAAAATAATGAATTCAAAATGAAACAAGACATTTGTTTATGTGGACAAAATGAATTCTGTTGAGGTCAGTGGATTTATCTGTGTTTTAGCAAATTAAAAGTCAGAAATCGGTTATTTAGTCACAAAACTTCCTCGATCCTTATGACTGCATGGAAACATTGATGTATGTACACACTTATAGACAAACACATTTATCATACTTACTGTTTTATAATCAGGCACCATCAAAGGAATATTATCAATACAAATATAATAAATTAAAACTTATACATTTACATAAACATTAATAACATTCGTGTGAATGTAGTTTTGTTTGAAGAAACTAGCACAGTGTTTAAGTGGCAGTCTTCTTGCACGATTTTGAGCTTACACCTATTAATGGGGCAAAAAAGAATTTTTTGTATTTTAACATCATACAAAAAATTGTTATTAGAGTAATTGTACTTATATTTAAATTACCTATACATAATTACATATAAATATATTTTATTTTGATTAAATGCCAAAATAGTGATTTAGTTAGTAAATTGTAAAGCAAAAATAAATATTTTATCCAAGTTTCAAAAAACCATCTCCTTATGACAGTGTGCTTCCTAGGATCGTTTTGAATTATATCACTTTTAATTGGACCTATATATGCATAATGGAACCAACCAACAATTTTTGGGAAATTGAGATATCACCGCCATCTTGAAGAGCTTGAAAGAATTTATACCCTGATTTTTTTACTTTAACTGGCTTTGAAACTACAAATGCAAAAAAAAATCATGAAAAAACATCAAATGCTGTATGTCGGATTCAATATTATGAATAAGGGAACCAAGTGGCTTGGTTCTTTGTTTCAAAATTCAGAGACTGGTTTTGTAATATGCATAACAGAACCAACCAACTTGATTCTCTTTGTTGTGTAGTCTTCATCTTGATCAGCTGTTTTGCATACAGGAACCAAGTTTGAAGTTAGATAAACCTGCTTGCAATACAATAATAATAGAGTAACATAAATGATTGTTTTATGTCTGTATTGTGTCTAAGTGTTACAAAATGGATATAAAGAGAAGAACTTTGTTAATTATGGAAATGGCAAAAGTTCAAACCCCTGATTCTTCTGAACCAGATCATGAGCCTACGTTATTGGAAACTGATCAGGTAAGCACATAATTTTTAGGTTAAATAATAGGTTTTTGAGCCTTGACTAATAATTACTTATATTTATAATGAAATATTGTAATAATAATAAATATACATTAAAATAAGATGAAATTAATATTTTCCAGTAAAATAAATAATTAATTGCCTTTGTTTCAGGAGTCGACAAATATACAACAAGAGCATAGCTATGTCTGCAATGATAGTCCTATATCACATAAACCTACACAGAATGAAGGAGAAAACTGTGTAGATCTCAATGAAATGTTGGAAAATAACATGCCTGATTTGGTAAGTTTAGATTTGGTATAAAACTTATCTGAAGGACAGATACAAATTTATTTCGAACATAACCTAGCCTATAACAATAGCTAACAAACTGGCAAAAGTTTAGGGTAGTGGTGTTAATGGCAGAAAAATTTTTTCTACACATTACTTGCAGTATTACGTACCAAAAACTGGCCTAGCCTTTATTTATGAACTTTTGGTATATATGCAGCAGTTGGTACTTGTGGAAAAATCAATATTTTTTACTAATTTCCATGTAAAATTACTTGCTGAACATGAATATGACGGTCTTTTTTGTCGGAAAAGTCGTTAAATGTTCCAAGGCAGCAGATTACAATCATTGAAATCTGTACTTTAAGTAGCATTTAAGTGAATTTAACAGCGTTTCCGACAAAAAAGACCATTATAATCGTGTTCAGCAAGTAATTTTACATGGAAAAATGTTTAAAAATATATATTTTTCCACAAGTACCAACTGCTGCATAGTTACCAAACTTTTTGTTTGGTATTGGATTTTTTAGTTCAATACTAGGCCTAAATTAAATACTAAATAAAAGGTTTCAAAATATCGCCTATTTGCTAATTTTTTCGATTGTCAGCGTGCAAAGCTGTTAGGTTATATTATTATAATTAGGATTGGTAAGCTACTATTCATGTTCATGACTATCTTATTTAGAAATTATGCCAAAAATGACAAAATACTTCTTTTAATCTGAACTACTTCAATTTACAACTTTATGTTCTGTTCTAGGATACAAGCTACCTGGATATTTCAAAAATGGAAATTGTGTACGACTTTCCAAATATTTCATTTGATACCAGCAAATCACAAGAACCTAGTCTAACAGATTCAATATTAGATGATGGTGATAGTGTTCAATTATCTGGTGCTATTGAAATTACAGATAATATTGGAAGAATGATGGTAGAAAATGGAACTAACCATGCACCAGATGATCTTAACTCTTTTCATATTGTTCCTCATCTGGAAATGGAAGAGCATGAGGTAAGAAAAAGGAATACAAATTTTAACATACATAAATTCTTTTCAGGTCCGTAAAAAATCTTCCAGTTATCTGGTAGAGATCTCTTAATGTCTTAAAATTATTGATCGTTTGTAACATATCTTTGCTCCGGCTCTTAGGCTATGGTACTGTCAATGTTGTATTTTATGAATAGATCATAACCAGAAAATCAGTCGGCTGTACTACTAACTCAACTAAAGATTTTTATTTTAAAGATGTTATGTCTAAAATAAATGGTTGAAAATGAATATTTATTAAAGTATACTTTATACCCAAGTAATATTTTTACTCAAGTTTTACTGAAATGTGTTTAAAGAAAACTCATTCATTCTCCCAGCATGTGATTGAGCATCCAAGTAATTAAATCCATGATCTCTTAAACTTAAGTCCAAGACACTAACCATTAGACTAGCAAACTGCCTATTATGACCCTGAAGCTAATAATCTGTTTTTTTTTTCAGAGTATGCAAGATGATGACCCACTAATTACTGGAAATCAAAATAATTTAATTAATGTTGGTGAACTAAATACTGAAGAACCGAACATTGAGGATCAAGTAGTCGAAGTAATTGCTGAACCCCAGATTGATAACAACAGAGCAGAAGTAGTAGACGAAACGCCTAGCATAACAGATGATAGCTCTTCTAGTGGTTCTGATTTTGAAGAAATTGACAGTTCAGGAAGACCAAAGAAAGGTAGGAAGAGAAAGTATGCACATCAATCTAGAGATATCAGAAAAAAAAGGAAAAATAGTAATAAAAAATACATTTCTCAAACAGGAAAAGTTGTGTACCCTAAAAACTTCAGGGATTTTCATTGTGCTTGCAAGTGTAATGAGAAAGTGTCACTTGAAGTAAGAAAAAGCACTTTTAAGAAATTTTATGATTTGGGGGACTATAATGCCCAAAACATGTTTATTTGTGCATCAGTACAGGAAGAAAAAACAAAAAGACCAACAGTACAACTATCTAAAAGACAGTTTACAAGGAAATATACAATTAACAATACTGTTATTTGCAGGAATATGTACGTACAAACCTTAAGAGTGTCCACAAAAAGAATTAATACAGCTCTTAAAAAGCTTAAAAACGATAATGTGAAAGATGAAAGGGGGAAATGTGGTGGCAGTAACAAGATTGAAGACAAACGGATTGAAGAAGTCCGAAACCACATTAAAAGAATTCCAGCATACAAGTCACACTACTGTAGAACGACAACAGAATCATGCTGGTTACCCCCTGATATGACATTGCCACGTATGTACAGTTTGTACAAGGCTGAAGTAGAGCATCCTGTGTCCCAATCAAAATATAATCAAATATTTTATGCAGATTTTAACCTAAAACGGAAACCACTTCAGAAAGACACCTGCAGTACCTGTGACACACTACATGCCCTGGAAAATTCAACTACCAGTGATATAGAGAGAGATGAAATTAAAATAAAACATGAGGCTCATCTGAAATTAGTCGAAGAAGTAAGAGCTCAGTTCAAGGACGACTTACTAACGGCAAAAACTGTTGAATCAAAACAAACGCTGTCTTTTGATCTTCAAAAAACCCTACCATTACCTCGTCTGCCGACAAATGTCATTTACTATAAACGACAAATCATGCTTTATAATCTGGGTATTCATTCGGGGAAAACTGGTAAAGGTCATTTTAATGTTTGGCTGGAGAATACTGCTGGCCGAGGTACTCAAGAGGTTGGCTCTTGTTTGAAGAGGCATATTTTGGAAAATTGTCCTGGGATTAAGGAATTGACCTTGTGGTCCGATTCATGTGGGGGGCAGAACAGGAGCATAAAAATAGTTCTCCTCCTCAAACATGTCCTTAGCTTACACCCGACCTTGGAAAACATTGTCTTAAGGTACATGATTCCAGGGCATTCTTACCTTCCCAATGACGCAGAGTTTGGGGATGTCGAGTGCCACTTGAAGACACAACAGAGAATGTACACAGATTCAGATTACATAAGTGTGATGGAGAATTGTAGGAGAAAGAACAAGTTTATTGTAACAAGAATGGAAAAAGAGGACTTCTTTAGCACATCAGATTTAGAAAAGAAAATAACAAACAGGAAAGAAGATGTAGATGGAATAAAAGTTGGATGGCTTAAGTTCAGAGAAATTGAAATCTTTAAAGATAAACCTTTCTCAATATTTGTAAGGACAAGTCTAGGTGGACTGCAACAAGAAATTGATATAAAGAAAAAGAAGAAGGTAGGAGCTAATACGTGCTACTTGCGATTAGCAGAAAATTTACCACTCCTATGGCCCAATGGAAAAGGGATTTCATTGCCTAAGTTAAAAGATCTCAAGTCAATCATGAGTTTAATCCCATCAGATGCGAAGGAATTTTACAAACAATTTTCCTCTGACACCAACGTACAAGATGATATTGATGGTTTCAATGCGAATCTGGATTTTGAACTAGAGGCTGAGGAAAATATCAATTAAGTGAATATAGCATTATGTTCTAGTTTTTTAAATTTGTTCTACTATAAAAATAAATACTAGTGATGACGTATGAGAGATGAAAAGATCCAACTTTCATCAACGATGTAACTGATTGTTATAACGTTTTCCACACACTAAAAAATAATACAAATAGATATTATGTAATTTTATTAGTAATAGATTTTTTAATAAAGTTATTTTTAAAATGAGGTGTATTTTTAAACCTTTAATTATTTAGATTAAACAAGATTGCAGGATAATAACAGACATTTGTATCAATTGGTTCCCTTGTGTTATAAAGCTCAAATCATATTATTTGAATTTAAGCATAAGGGAACCAACCAACAATTTCCTTAATATATCAACCAATATTATATTTCTTGCTGTGGTATTTTATTTTAACAACTTAATAAAGCCTTTAATATGTTTATTAAAACACATCTGGAATATATTTCTTTGTTACTGGGAATGGGGACCCACGCTAAACTTTTAACCTCTTTTTCTCAGTTAGACATCATTGTGGGTTGGTTCCATTATGCATACATACGTCCAATTACAATTTCTGCTGTGATAAAGGAGAACCTACAAAATCGAACCCACCTTAGTACATATGGAGAGAGCTATCTAAAAAAGGTATTTTGATAATGGGCTCGAAGAGCACTCACTCGTTTTGTGCCACATATTATCACTTATGCTGCTTAGTGACACTTTGCCATGTGTGCCGCGGTGCGACACATTGTACCGTTCTATGGTCGTGGAGTGGACGGCCAAATTTAAACTCCTCTCAGCTCCGTTATTTCGGGCCCTCGCCAAGGCCTTTGTCCTCCCTCCATTCAAAACAGTCAATGGGTTCTTCCCTGATTAATAGCGTGTAGGCTTCCTATTGTTGTTATTGTTTCTACCGCAGGTCACTTAATGCTCGGTAGCGCATGTGGCTGATAATTGTTGTTGCACGCAAGTTGCACTTGTAAACAGTAGAAAACCCAATTGTACCTTATAAATAATTATAGATATCCGATATTTGACGTTAAAAAAACCATTTCGTTATTTAAATGCTTACGTGTTTTAATTTGATTTTTTTTTGTCCATACATCTATCACATTTTAGTAGATTATAAGAAAGCGGTTAGTAAAACAACACTTATCCAAAATTATTTATTTTTTAGGTGAGGTCTTTCAAAACTAAAGGTTTCTTCGTCAGTTTACTCTACAAAGAAGTTTTTACATTTTTTACATTACAAATAGTATTAAAAATAACATACAGTGTAAACGTACAAATACAATAAAGTTATTAATATAAATCTTTTTATAATTTTTTAAAATTGATTTAATTGTTGTTATTTTATTAGTTCTGTTATTTTAATTAATTGTATGAGTGTATTATAATTATTCCAGGAGCTAAAGATCCTCACAGTACCCAATTTGTACATCCTAGAGGCAATAAAACACGTATATATCAAGATGCCCGAACTAGCAAGCAATGGATCACAAACCCACCAACACAACACCAGGCATGCTCACAACTACTGCCTACCTATACACCATCTCAGCTCTACAGAGAAGAAAACAAGCTACTCTGGGGCAAAGATGTGGAACGCCTTGCCAGAAGAAATGAAGAAAACTGACAAGCTACTTTTTGGACAGCGCCTAAAGATCTGGCTACAAGACCGGCCCTTCTACTCTGTAAACGAATTCTTTGACAGAACTTCTAATTTGTAACTAAATGTAAAATGTTACCACAGCATTAGCTCTTAAGATAAACTTTATGACACTGTACTTATCTTGAAGATAATGTAATAAAGATATTTTGACTTTGACTTTGACTACACTTTATTGTTCTTGAGACCTAAGGCAGTGTTATTAATTATGCCAGTAAATACTCAGGAGTGTGAGGGTTAACAAGATAATTGCCCAAATATGTCTGGAAATAAAGGTTGTAGCAAAATACTACTCTTGGGAGTAGCTAATTTTCAAAACAGTAATAATAAAAAATATTGAATTTTTTTAAAAAGCTACAATTTTGGAGTTCAGTGGTCTTTTGGAGTCAAGAGTGTCTAGAACTTCATTTTTTGAGAGTGAACAGTGTTTAAAAGTCAAAAATTCTTTATTGAGTGTTGTTAAACTAAACTAAAACTAAGTCTAAATATAAAACTTAAACTAGCACTTTCAAATTGTTCTATAGAATGGGAAAATAATCCTGTTGTAAAAATTTGTGTTTCTTAAATATATATTACAATATTGTTCTCCTTTAAATTTCCTAATGGTATTAAGAACAAAACATTTCCTGCAAATGTCATTTTCTTTTTATAGAATTTCGGGTGGTAACTCAAAATTGTATTTATTTTTATGTCTTGTTTTACATGGGTTAATAATAGTATTTTTTTTGTACATTATTTTTGCATGAAAGTTATAGATTCTAAAATATGAAGCACAAAAAACAGTCAAAATATCTAGATGTTTTTAATAATCTTTGACGAAATCTCAAAAAGTTGAGATTTAACATAAGCTTTGATTGTTTGTTTCGGGATGTTTAAAATTTCAATTAGGTTTTTCCCTTTTTGTGGCTCCATATATATAAATCCTATAAGCTATATGGATCTGGATATGAGAATTAAAAATTATTGAATTATACTTAGAAGATTCCCTACTTGGTCACATGTTTTGTCTGTCTGTATCTTTAAGTTATTGTTTGCTTTGCTCGTTGACTTGGATTGAAACTCGTTTTGTAGTGTGAAGCGAGATTATTGGAAACAAAGTCGTTGTTGGTTTCACTCGTTGAGCTGGATTGAAACTCATTTTGGAATGTGAAGAGAGAGTTGCAAACAATACTCTCTATGTAGTTGGGTTGAAACCTGTTGGCTCCTCAGTTAATTATATGTTGCCTTTTTTACTGCTGTCATTACATAATTTAGACATTCTGACTAGCTTTCTATCTAAGGTTTGGTCATACTTACAACATTACTTGCCTACTCTTACACAGTCAATGTTTTTATTGTCAAACACCACTGAAATACTCGTAATTGTCATTAAATTTATTTGTAAGGGGCTTGCTATAAGTGTGATTGTAAGTGGTGTATTGTGGTTAAATTTTAGTAGCACCAAAGTTGAATATTTGTACATCGAATGAGATGACCACTGCCATACCTGCATTAGTAAACATGGAAAATCTTAATATTGTTGAGTAATTTAATTTGTGTACCTTCTTATTAATAAAAAAGGAAAATTATATAACTTCTTTGCACTCAAAATTGTTACTTTCCAAAGCCTCTAATCTTAACTATTAATACTTCAATAAATAAGATCCAAAATAATTCTCAAACTATTGTAGGACAAAATACTTTTTTCTATCAAAAATGTTTAACCATTGGCCAATGGTATATATTTACGTTTATATTAAACACATAACATAGACTCTGACTATATAAGATTTACAGTAAGTGTGAAATTTACCGAATAAACTTTATAATATAACAATTTGCTATCATTGTTTGGTAGGTGGGAACAGTTATATGACATTATGTATAACAATATTCATACTAATACTTTTGTTTCCAAGTGGCAGAGTAGTTCTGAGAAATATCGAGAAAGTTTATCCACAGTCAATATGCGGTTGTTACGAATATCCTTTGAGAGTCATTAACATTGTACTCAAGAGGAAAAATGCACTTCAGAATTCTACTATGTAAACCTATATAAAATAACAAAGCAATATTCAATTATTACATTAGCTAGTGGTTTATGATTGAGGAACTTATGTTCTTTATGACAATTTCTCAGAAATAAAAAAATGTAACTGTGTTCCAGGCAAGGAAAGCACAAAGGATCCCGGGGGGAAGCCGCTAGCCAATGGGGTGTGTGAGACAAAGGAAAAAGAACTAGTCAATGGCAACTGTAACGGAACCGAAGAGGTGGAGAAGGGAGAAACTGAGGCCAATGAGAAAGGAAGTGACAAGAAGGACGAGCCCGAGGTGGTCTTTATACAAGACATGGGCTTCACCGTCAAGATTGTCAGTCCAGGAACTGAGGCTTTTGATATTCAGGTGAGTTTCCTTCTTTGACTTGGGATATAGCTTATACAAGACATGGGCTTCACCGTCAAGATTGTCAGTCCAGGAACTGAGGCTTTTGATATTCAGGTGAGTTTCCTTTTGGGATATAGGTTATACAGAACATCGGCTTCACCGTCAAGATTGTCAGTCCAGTCCAGGAACTGAGGTTTTTGATATTCAGGTGAGTTTCCTTCTTTGACTTGGGATATAGGTTATACAAGACATGGGCTTCACCGTCAAGATTGTCAGTCCAGGAACTGAGGTGTTTGATATTCAGATGAGCTCAAACTCAATACAGGATATTAGCATCATTGTCAAAATATACCTTGTTTTGAATATTATACTGCAAACATAACTAACACTGTTTCCAACAAATTTATCCTATCCCTAGAAAACATTTTTGTCAGTAAAAGTTATACAAGGATTGGCCACAAACTGAAGGCTGTTTAATATTTTTCATAGTTTTAATTTTACAAAAATCTTTCAAAATACATTTTAATAGTTTTAGTTTAGCAAAAAAAATATAAGATATCAATTACCTACGTTGTTTAGTTCTACTGAATTCACCTGCTTAATTCAGGTAACTGTCACAGAGGTCATGTCTTTCAACTCCCTGTTAACTGTCATCTTTAGCTCCTCATTCTCCAAGCAAACTACATCTAAAAACCTCTTTGACTTTGGGAAAATACGATAGCCTAATCATTGGGTGCAGGACTAGGACTGTATGGGAAGTGATCAAAAACCTCCCTCATGAAACAATAAAACTGTCAATCAGCTCCATGTTGTCTCAGAAGTGTGCTATTCATTGTTGTGGATCAAAACAAACTCTTTGTTACAATAGGTCACACACCGCTGTTCTGGATGTCTAGTCAAAGTCTTCTGAGGGTCAAGCAGTAAAAAACAGCATTTATGGTTTCACCTTATCTCAGAAAATGGTATCCATCAGTTTGTGTTGAATTATTTTGTTCTTAGTACAAAAAGCTGAGAAATATCTCATTGCTTCTAGTTCAAAAAGGACCTTAGGGCTTGATTTCATAGTAACAGAAACAGGATGGGCAAAGATGGGGGAGTGGCCGTCTCCTGTCGTCGAGATTCTTTGGAGTGATAACAAGCACTATATCTCAGACTGTCATCTTAGAAGAAGGGGAGGCCAGCTGTGTACTAGCCTCTTCAGTCATCGATAGGGTAGACTAGACCTATTGATCTAAACTTGCACCTCAATATTGTGACATTTACGTTTAGTGATATGCCACTCCTGGCATCCATAGGATTGCCCAAATGTAAGTTACACATCAGTTTTGTTGCACCCTGTGTAGTGTTAGCTGGAAGGTAGAAACCAGCTTGAAGTGAACCTCCTGGGGCAGTTGAACAGTGTATACAGTATTCAGCGAAATAAGTAGTTTTATATTCAGGAATTTTTTTGAAACTGAAAATCTTTTTAAATACATAAAGGTAAAAAAAAAGTATTTATTTGATTTTTGTTTGTTTCATGTAATATTATTATATGTGATGATAAAGAATTTCTTCCTGAACAAAAAAAAATGGATACTTAGCCAAAAACATGGAACGTACAGGCAATAATGTATTAAGGTGATGTTGCGGTGCACCTTCAGTACTGGAATTAATTATTGTGTATAAATAAAATATTTATATTTATAAATAATAGATTGGGAGACTATTTTATATGATAATGGCACAAACTACAAGTACAATAATGTTAAGTCTAATGTTACATTTTACTATAACTGTTTTCAGTAAAGTTGCTTTGCTGTCGTGTCAGCATATATAAAATGTTCAACCGGTTGCTTAGATATTTATTTTTTATTTTCTTTCTCTTTTTCTTTGTAACTATTATTTCATTTTGTAAGATTTGATGTGAGAGCTGAATTGTGTCTACAGTATGGATAGATTTAAAAATGTCTGTTCTATTAGCATTATTTTAAATAAGAGTCACGCACAGGCCTCACCCGATGTGGCGGTATTGTCAGTATAGTATGTTCGGAATTGTAATTATTGTATATTTGAAAATAAAGAGTAATTTGATTTGATTTGAAGTGGACTGTATTGTAATGATGTAATACAGCTGATGCTATATGTAATGTAAAGAGCTATTGCTCCCTCTCCTAGTGTGGGAGACTGGTTTTGGGTTCTTGCCCTGAAGTGAGAGTATTGTTCTTCAAATGGGCCTTGAGGTCCAGCCCTTGACACCCCAAGGGGGTGACATCCCTTAGTTTATGGCTCTGGTCTACTTTCTATTCTTGTATTGGGGTGAAAGTTCTGAGAACAAGCACTTAACACCTCTAGATGACCCTGCCATAAATATTAGGGGTGTCACCCTTACTATTCATGACTGCAACTCTCATCTCTAATAATAAAATTACATCTATGACCCCTACAATAAGACTATATCTTAATAATACAATTATTTCTATGCAGCATAAATTAAATATAATTCATAAACAAATAAAATTAAAAGAGCCAAGGCCGGAATGTAACAGGTGCTGCTGTAGTATCCAGATAGATATCACTGATATTCCTTGGAAAAAATGTTTAATTTGGACGGTACACAAAGGGTTAATTCACA
Source organism: Homalodisca vitripennis (assembly GCF_021130785.1). Lineage (NCBI taxonomy): Eukaryota > Metazoa > Arthropoda > Insecta > Hemiptera > Cicadellidae > Homalodisca > Homalodisca vitripennis. The sequence continues at coordinate 12,277 of NW_025777673.1, read as the reverse complement.
TTTAGAGTGATAAAAGTTTTAATTTAAGTTACTATAGTTTTAAGTTTATAGTTTTAGACATTATATAGTACAATGGAGAAACCATTCCTATGAAAGGAGGAAGCCATTACTATGAATAAATTATATCATGATATGTTCAATCCTTTGAAGAATGTGCAAAAGGGTAGTCAAACAAGTGAGCATGGCGTTAGCCATTATGTCTCATATGAGAGCATGGCAGTTTGCCATTTGGTCTCTCATGAGAGAGGATGGTAATTGTAACTGTATTCCTTATCTTATATTTTTTTAATTGAATAAAATCCAAAAATTCTTCAAATGCACTTCAAGTCTAATAAACGTTTTCTAAATTCATGATTTGATATTTGTTATTAAAAAAGAGAAAACAGCATTTTAATCTCACCCTGTATAGGGATTTCCTGTGAGCATGAGACTTGCTGGTGACTAAAAGTGTTAGTTAATTTGAGTTTTGTAACGAGAGTTTAGCAGATCCGTACTAACCCTATATTTTTATGGTGACCTGGTCGCTGAAGGAACTTATTAGATTTCAGTACAGATTATTTTACAACTGATTTGATTAGCTTGTTTTCTTATCTGCATTTAATTGTGAATCTGAAACATCCAGTTATGTCATCAGTATAGCTTCCATTTGCAGTGCATGTTGATAGTGAAAACCCATTACAATTGCAGAGCATGTTTTGCTAAAACATTCCATAATTTCTTACAATCTTCACCAGAGTAAGTCGTCAGCCCAAAAGTGTATTCCGAAACCCAACGAAACAGAGACACAAAAAGATTAGTACATTTTCAAATATGTTAGTTTCTTTGAAAATATTAAAGCCATATGTGGTAGTGTAGACGATAACAAGAACATCGCTTTAGTTGTGTAACTTGTTAAGGCTAACCTGTTGGAGCAGTATGTAGGTATTTTAAAACGTTCTCCGTTGCATCCAATGAAAATTCAGTTCACACAAAATAGAAGAATTCCCATAGCAGAGTGTGAAAAAACACACTGAAAATAAATAAATAAAACATAATATTTATTAAATTTATAAATTTGATTCCTAGAAATCAAGATCAAAACTACAATTTTTCAAAAGCATTGATATTTTGTGATGAAGCTTGTTTTATTTGTGGGATAATATAACTGAGCAATCAAAACAGTTAAATTCGGAAGAACCCATGTTGTATTCATGAAAATTCATTGCATCCATTTAGAATTGATCTTTGCGTGTTTTGTGCTTATGCTAATTTTTATGCTTCTTTGAGATGTGGATTAAGATCTTTTGCAAGTGAATGGTGAGCATTTCCGGGACACTATAAGTTGGTAGTTTTTGACCTAAACTATAATATAGATGTAATAAAGCAGGCTGCAGGCCTGTCATGCTGCTGGTGATGAAGTCGGCTTGTTATGAAACATTTTCAGGCCATGTGAATTAAAAAAATGATGATTGTAATTAGCCTAAAGTTATGTGACTGTTTTAATTACGGGCATTATAAGTCACTTGTACCCACAGGCCATTCAAAACTTCAAAGAGAAAATGTTAAACGTCTTGCCTTAAGCTGAAAGTAGGCACTTATTAGTCATAGTGTTTTATAGGCTTGATAAAACACCACATTTCTTAGTTGATTCTAACTAAATGTGCTATGGTGTATGTAAGTACATACTTCTACGTGCATGTTAGTCTAATCTTGCAAACTTGCAAAAATATGATAATGTACATATCAATTTATGAAAAATATGATTTGGGACCAAACCAAAATAAATTGTCTCAGTACATTGCAATTATTTTAAAGAAATTCTATCCTTACTATTTTTTTATGAATATGGTGTCATGCAAAGTTTCAAAAATAATCAGTAATATCTCTGAAATTATGAACAAAAATAAAAATTGTGTTTTTTTAAACAAATTTGGTTTTAAATGTTTTTTTTACTTATACAATCATAAGTTTTTAATGGAATTGATTATCCAAGTCATATGTGAACACATAATTCAGGGGATATAAAGCAAACTTTGTATTGTGATTGTATTTAAAATCCCATAGATGAGTCGTTAAGTCAGTACAAATTTCAAATTGTCAGTCTTACAACACTTGATCTCCGGTTTCTGATGGTCTTAAAACGCTAATTGAAGAATCTTTGTAATGATTAAAGAATACGAAATGGTTACATAATACACTATCTCTGTGTTAATTTTAGTTAGGCATTACAAGTGTGGAAATCGGTGTTGGACAGTTTGACAGTTTGACAGTTTGTTGACCAGAAACACCAACACCGCCCTCAACATTACCAAACAGTACTGCACAACAAACGAACTGGTTCTTAATGAAAAGAAAACAGTCCAGCTAACCTTTACTACCAGAAACAAAAACAACACTAACATAACACTACCAGATATAGAGTCAAAAAACAGCACAAAGTACCTTGGAATAACAATAGATTCTTCCCTGTCCTGGACAGCGCACATAGACGGCCTCTGCAAAAAGCTCTCATCATGCACTTATGTCATTAGGAGACTAAAACAAATAAGTGGCTTGGAAGCAGCAAAAACAGCATACTTTGCCTTATTTGAATCACATATGAGGTATGGTATTGCAACCTGGGGAGGTACAAGTAATACCAATCTAGAGAGGATTCTGGTACAACAAAAAAGAGCAATCAGATGCCTTGCAAATATCGCCCCACGAGAAAGCTGTCGAGACGCTTTTAAAGAGCTAAAGATCCTCACAGTAGTATCACTTCACATTCAAGAAGTGATTCTACATGCTGTTAATACAGCACAACTCAGGCATAGAGACATGCACCAGCACAATACTCGTCATGCTGCAGACTTCGCACTACCAACTCACCATCTCAGCCTGTTTGGAAGGAAACCCTCATACAAGGGAGCAGCATATTTCAACCGCCTACCAGACCATCTCAAACAAGAACCAATCAAGACACTCAAGAGAAAGCTAAATCTATGGCTACAAGACAACCCCTACTATACAGAAAAGGAATTTTGTGACAATTAAACATGTTTATTTTTATGAATCTAATGACCACTGACTCGATGTACTGTTCTCAAAGAATATGTCATTAAAGTATATTGTCTATTGTCTATTGTCAGTTTGATAAGGGACAAAATTAGTTACTCGAATTGACCATTATCAGTGGTTATGACTTTTTCACTGAAATCATAAATAGCATATTTACTAGAATAGATACAATATAATCTGGACTATTATTATTTGTTTTATTTCAAACCAAAAACTAAAGTGAGGTACTTACCGTAATAATCATCTGAGAGAGCTCTATAATTTTGTTTGTAATTAGAGAATCATAAAACTCCTATGAAGAGGGAATTTCAAAGTCGATGTCTCTATTGCAAAGGACAATGAACAATGAGGATAGTTCTATTGTTTACCACTGCAATAGGTTGTCTAGTGAGGTCTGTTCAAAAATACATTAAACCGAATGTTGGGTAATTGTTAATAGTCTGTGAAGATGTACAATCTTACTCAAATAACTCCGCCTTCCTTATCTCGAAAACATTCTTGGAGTAGGTAGTAGATGCAGTAGTGAAGAAAGGGGATTAGGTTATATGCGTGTAAACAGATTTGGTCTGATCAAACATACAGACAGACACACAGCACTGGCTCACACATCCTTCCTAATTGGACACAACCAGCTTCACTGTCACAGTACTAATTTAGCGCCATCATCCGTTCCGTTCCAACTCTTTCCGTCACTCTCCATTCCTGACTATTGGCTGTATCTGTGAACCAGTATTTATTTGTTGGCTGAGCGTCAGCGAAGCCTATCGCTTGAGAGGCTGGAAACATTTAATTTCTGCCTGTCCAGATGATATCTCGGAAACAAACTGACCTATAGACGTACAGTTTTATAAGGAGTTTCATTTCTAAAAAGGCAACACTGAGTTTTTGATGATGGTATATGTCACTCTGCGGTATTTGGCTGAGCGTAAGCTAATATTTTTATATTGGTCTTATGGGTAACCAACGCTACGAGAAAATACACTAATAAATTTGTTAAGCAACTGAGTACAATCATATAAGATTTTAACAAATTTAATGAATTAGTGGAAAGTCAATGATTAAAGATGGTCATAAGACTTGATTTCAGTGAACTCTTGTGTTCACCATGGTGAAAATGTTTGTGTCATGTAGCAAGATATCTAGAAGATTTAAAATGTAAACTTTAAGTTTTGCATGAAACATAAATTTTTTTCTACGTGGTATACTCACCTTGTTTATTGCCAAACAAGTTCTTTAACAAATACAATCCAGTGTTACACAGATGGCTTAGTATTAATAAATAATAAAATCGTAACTTTAAAGCAATCTAAGTAAATATCACTAGCAGGAAGTGATAAAGCAACAAATTATGGTAATACTGATGAAGAAAATCAGACAGTATGAAGTGTAATTGAGGTAGCAAACAGTGTTAGTTGTTAATTACCACACAATCAATAACCACAACTAAAGAAAGGCCAAGCTTGGTAATATTCCTGTATGTAAATAAACACATACAACATACAAGATATAAATAGCCTACAATAAATATTATGTAATATATAATAAACAATAGGAATATTGCAGTATATTCATAAACTAAATAAATAAGTATACAATGTATAATAAATAAACAAACACATTCAATGTCACTCATGGGTAACATTCGCATTATATAATTCTAAACTTCAAAGCACAAAACAGAAAGAAGGTAAAATGGGATGAGAATGCGATGCAGTACTTTATAACTATAATGCCACTTTGAACTGTTGTATTTTTAGTTTTTTAAGGAGATCTAAAAATTTAAGGTTGAAAATTAATCTCATTGTTAAAAATTATGCACTATGACTCAAATTTTTTCAAGTTAGAGTTTCAAAAGTAAGCAAAACTACTTTGGAAAATTACAAACATTTAATTCACAAAAAGTTACAAACACTAACAATACAAGATTTTAAAACAATTTTTGATATTTTTTTATTCCATGTTCCAAGTATGGAATCAATTTTTTTATTTAGTTAACAGTTTTATTAGAATTTTACTTATTGCTCGGTTTGGTTATATCAAATAAGTTGTATCTGAAATGCTCCTTTTTATTCATCAATTTCCAGTTAGATCGTGTTTAATTTGATAATTTTCCTGTTTTGTTGTCTTAATGTTAAATATTAAAAATCCAGTAACAATTAATGTCCATTATCACCCCTCAGAGCAACATCGAGTTTATTTCACTAGTTTTGTATTATTATTATTATTTATCATTAAATTTTCATTCTAGCCATTATTATTATTTATTACAATGTATTTGAAATTTAGTACAATAAGAAATAAAAGTTGCTTTTAACCAAATAATATAAATTTACTCCTGTGGTTAAGTTACTTTCTAAATTCTTAGTCTGTCCCTCTTCTTATAATATAATGAAGTGAAGATATCAATGTAATGTTTTTTGAGCCTCACCCTTTTTAATTAAAATTTTCCAATTTAATATATATATTTTAAATGACATTGATTAATATTACATTAATCTTGAACAGTAATGCTATATTGTCATTGTTGACATATATTCCCTAAAATTAACTTAGATCTTGTTTATAGATAATAATAAAATATCTATCTAATTGGCAAATGAATTCTCAATAATTTGAATATTGCAGTATGATATCCTCGGTTCTGCAAAGACAAATGTTAAAGTGGGCAAGATCTTGAGTTAGATTTGTGTTATATAAGAATAATTACCAGAGAATTATTTTGAGAATAACATTTTGGGAATATAAATTCAATTGCGGTTGAACTCTGTGCACAGGTATCCAGCATGGAGCTAGTACAGGAGATCCATCAGCTGTTGATGGACAGAGAGGACACCTGCCATCGTACCTGTTTCTCTCTCCAGCTGGACGGAAACACTCTGGACAACTTTGCAGAACTCAAGAACATCGAAGGACTCAAGGAGGGATCTGTCATCAAGGTGAGGCGTCTTGTTTATCCTGCGAATCAGTAGTGAAGGCATGAATCTTATTTTTGTCCTAGATCGCTCAGTGATAAAAGTTTGGACCTTCTGGGATTTCTATTTAGAGACTAGTTGGTGGAACAGGACGAGTCAACAGGCATTCTAGTGCTAAATAGGGTCAAGTAGAAATCCATTTGTTGTACATGTAGACAGCAGGGTTAACTCTTGCTTTATAAATATCATTATCCATGGAAACACTTCTTGTTGATTACTTTATAAATATCTTTATCCATTGAAACACTTCTTGTCGATTACTTTATAAATATCTTTATCCATGGAAACACTTCTTGTTGATTACTTTATAGATATCTTTATCCATGGAAACACTTCTTGTTGATTACTTTATAAATATCTTTATCCATGGAAACACTTCTTGTTGATTGCTCTATAAATATCTTTATCCATAGAAAAACTTCTTGTTGATTACGTTATAGATATCTTTATCCATGGAAACACTTCTTGTTGATTACTTTATAGATATCTTTATCCATGGAAAAACTTCTTGTTGATTACTTTATAGATACCATTATCCATGGAAACACTTCTTGTTGATTGCTCTATAAATATCTTTATCCATAGAAACACTTCTTGTTGATTACTTTATAGATATCTTTATCCATGGAAACACTTCTTGTTGATTACTTTATAGATATCATTATCCATGGAAACACTTCTTGTTGATTGCTCTATAAATATCTTTATCCATAGAAACACTTCTTGTTGATTACTTTATAGATATCATTATCCATGGAAACACTTCTTGTTGATTGCTCTATAAATATCTTTATCCATAGAAACACTTCTTGTTGATTACTTTATAAATATCTTTATCCATGGAAACACTTTTTGTTGGTTGCTTTATAAATATCTGTATACATGGAAAAACTTCTTGTTGGTTGTGTAATGACTTCTTTCCATCCTCTCATCTTATTGTGCACCTGACAAAATATTACAACCTGTAATGTTCTTGATATAAGCATTGTGGGATTTGAATTCTTTGATTATCACGTTTAACTATTGTTTGAAAAATGAAATTCAAAATACTGAATTTTCAATTTATATGGGTATACAATCTATCTATCTTATATCTATCTGAATAATAGAGTAAAGTTGACTGACGACTATGCCGTCTTTATCAGCTTACAGTATTGATGAACGTTTATGCCGTCGGTTATCAGTTCGAGGGTTAAGGGTAAAAATATAACTACTGTATTTCAAATATAAATTGAAAATTATTTAATTAAAGCACAGAAATCTGAAAGGTCATTTAGTTTTAAACTAGTAGGAGTAATGTTATTTAGTTGGAATTGAAACCTAATGCAATAGTTCTGAGGATGCTAGAGTTTAAAAAAGTTGCACATCATGATTATATCTTAGCAGCTTACAGTTTGTATAAAATCATTGTCAAACATATGACAATTCAAAAAAAATTTCTTTAAAGTTTATTTTTTCAATGGAGGATTTTTAATCATACCAACTTGCAGAAGTCAGAATTCACAACAAACTTGTGCTTTGAACTTCATGCACATTATCTCTAAAGCAAGCACTTATTAAAACTATGTTGTGTCATAACACATAGGTATTATATGTTCACTTAACCTACATTGTTGTCTATCATATAGTTACCCGCCTGAGGAGGAGATTAGATTGCAGAACTTGAAAGACAGTGTTAATATATTCCATTTTGTTTAGAAACGGTGAATGTTCAGCAAATTCTGGTAAATTTTTTACTTTGTCAGAGCAGTCTAATTCTTGAGTATTCAGATTTTTATTTAAAAGTGGCGACAAATTAAGTTTTTCTATACTAACAAAAAAATTTGTTTTTTTTTCATTAGTCTAACATAAATACACTGTGTTGTTTGATTCATTACCTTTCTTCAATACAGTACCTGGATATTTTATGTTATTATTTTTAATATATCATAATAAAAGTAAAATTAATATCTATCAGAGATTCAAATTAACCATTAAACTTTTTAACCCTTTTAGTGCCGGAACATAATAAAAAAGTTTGTCCCAAACTAAAATATCCGTAAAATCAAAACAGTTTAGATAAACTCTTGTTTTCATTTTATTTTCTTTGAAGATGAACATGAATATAATGCTTATGCTGCTAATTTATTAAATAAATAAACACACAAATAATTTACCAAAATGTTTTTGAAACATTTTTTCAGTTTCGTATTGCAAAATAGCGCTTGAAAAAAAATTTTCCTCAAGACATCTATACTGCTATCAACAACTAAAATTGTACACTTATACCAAAAATTATTTTACTATAAATAAAACTGGAAAGATAACACTTCTTTTTGTGTAATACTGTTTTAATTTTTTTCTCTAGTTTTAATCTAAACACATGACAGTCAAACAAATTTTATAAAATAAATACAACATGCTATCACCAAGTTCTGAATTAGTAAAACTTCATTTAGAATAAGTTACCAGAAAAATAATTTTCCTTCATAAAAACCACACAGCAAATCTTATATTTAAATGTAATTTAATTTTAAATATTAAAAACAAAATATTTACATTATATATTTTTCATTTGAACAAGAAAATTAAACTAAAAAAAAAGAATAAAAAATGGTTGCCTTGCACTTACAGTATGTGTTTTTTTTGTGTGCTAAAAGTGGATATCATCTGATATTTTGAAACTTGTAACTATACTACAGATCTGGTGGGCTAGATTTAACTTGCAGTAACAAGTTCCAGTTTTTTTTTTAAAATTATTTTTATTAATAAAACACATTGTTTTTAATGTTTTCATCACTGTATATGCTTAAATTATGGTCCCAGGATGTGAAATTAATATAATATTCTTAGATATCAGTTGAAGTATGTTGGGATATCTTCTTTTGGTATACTTCCTATTAATCTGTAGTACTTAAGTCAATTTTAAACAGATTGTCAATATCATTACAATTGTGAATGGGACTTTGTGATTTCTTTATTTGAAGCCATAACATTTAAACTTTCCGCTACATTTGAAACTCAGGTTATTACATTAGTAAATGTAATACCCAAATGTACTGCTGTACCTATTGCCAACTAGCATTTAGCTCATATTAAATTTAATGTATGCTGGTTGTAGAAAGTTCCTGACAAAAATAAGTAATTAATTTTATTCCTAACTGTGGCAAGAAATTAAAACTTTGAAAATAAAGTCAAATTTTTTGAAACACAACATCAAGTTATCCTTTTCTGGCACTAGTAATATGAGAAATAAGCAGGAATCTAACATCTAAGTTTTCTGGTTCAGATCCCTTCATAACTGCTTTACTGAATTAAATTCTTTAAATGTTTCGGCTTCAAAAGTTTATCAAAAGAACTGTTGGCTGATGATAGCTCTCCACATCGAGGCTGAAACATTTCAAAAATGTAATTGTCCAAGCAAAGTTTGGACGTGGATTGATCTGGAAATCTTAGATGTTAGTTAGGAATGGACATGTTTAAAGGTCACATAGAAGAACTTGTGTCATCAGGGTAACATTTTGTCATCACACTCTGACAGTTCTCATCCTCAAATTATATAACATATTATATCATCAGTCAAACTGGTGGTTTTGTTACATGACATTCACCAAGGTCTCGATTATATGGGTTTTAAGTACATCTTAGACTCTTTGTATCCTAAGTGCAGGATTGTAGCCAGTTTTCCTGCTAGCTGATCCATGAAATGCTACGCTTTTGTATTGTAAGAGGTGGAAGTTTGATTAACATAACTGTGATGATTGTACAGGTGGTAGAAGAACCGTATACAATGCGGGAGGCACGGATCCATGTGAGACATGTCCGTGATCTACTCAAGTCCCTGGATCCAGCTGACGCTTACAACGGAGTCGATTGCAGCTCCCTGTCCTTCCTCAACGTCATCACACAAGGTGACATCCTAGGTACATGTCTGGTTATGCGTGCGTCCCATTCATGTGTTACAGAGAGTATAATATGCTGGTACAAGCAATGTTATTAATGACGTATTGATCAAGTTTAAAGATGGATCAGGAACCACTGGATTTTTGTAACCAGAAGTTGCCAGTTTGCAGTATTACTGCTCTACCGTCCTCTTTAATATTATTGATAACATTACTGTCATACCTATGTTGAAATGTTTCTAAAAGTTATCTAATGCCTGGCTATTGTTAAGAGATAAACTTGGAACCATAGCAGTAATTGCTCAGTGTGCAATCAACACAAAACGTTGTAATGTAGTTTCTAAAGTTATGTTTATAAGTAGACTAGCTGTTTCCCGTGGCTTTACACGCTTTTTTTTAAGCTTTGCCCGTGTATGAGCACTTCTGGTTCAAGTGAATTATATTTCCAACACTGATGTAGAGTTTACCTTGTTGCAATGATCAAGAAAATCTGTCAAAAGTGTATGTTTATAGCCATTGTACACGTACATGTACTTTCTTATAAAGTGGTCTAACACTCAAGCTTTAAGTTCAACCAGAAATTTATTTTAAAGACAAATGTACATAAAAAAATTAGAGCTTTCAAATAGTGTTTGTCTATTTAATATACTTAACTGTCTTGTAATTGCAGTTTATAATATGCAGGTGCTTTAATAAATTTTTATATTTTGCAGCGCCACCTGGTGGTGAGTTACATCAATGGGCATAGTATATAAACCTCTGTGGAAAAATACATATACATACAAATTTTCATAATGATCAGTCAAATAGTTTCTGAGTCTATAAAGGACATACAGACAAATGTATATATATATATATATATATATATATATATATATATAAATATAATTATATATAAATATATATATATATATGTAATTATATATAAATATATAATTTCAATAAACATTGAATCGCAAAAAGTACTTGCTCCGCCGGGACTCGAACCCGGATCTCTCACTTGCCTATATATATATTTAAATTAAATTATATATATTTTAATAATTATATATATATATTTAAATGGTAATATATATAATTAACAAAACCACACTATTGCAATTGTCTTAATGTTATAACCTACAAAAACATTATGTATGTATAAAATGTAGCTTGTGAAAATAATAACTGTCCTAAAATAAAACCCACCCAAAAAAGTTGAAACTTGGTACAAAAATTGATCTTATAAATATTTTGGCTATGTTTATTTCCCAGCTTGGTGCACCATTTCATTTTTATGTGGCAATTCTTCAAACTTGTCAAAAATTCGGACCTATAAATAAAAACTAAAAAAATGTTCTTAAATGCTTTTAAATTTAATAAAAATTGTATACTACTCAATTTTTTAAAATCTCAAATGGTTTTGAAGATATCGATTAAAATGTAAACTATAAAAAATAAATTTAAAATATTGCAGTTATAAAAAAATCTACGTATTTCTTCCAACTGAGCCAGATGTATTTTTTTTTAGTGTTTCAGTTGGCATGACAAGGACTAGTTGAAGAGATATTATTGTTTTATATTTACCAGTTCTGAGTAAGGCTTTAGCCATGTTTTGACTGCTCTAAAGAGCTATTTTCAATTAAACTATCTAAAGGGTCTTGACAATGAATGTTGTAGGGACCCAGTTAATCACACTGCATATATTATTCCACAGACATTTTTACATTTTCACTGTAGTGAAGTCCTCTCTTTTACCCAAAGTAGTTAGCAATAAATAATACTCATCTTGAAACTATAAAATTTATGCGTAACAACTTAATTTCCCAAACTCCTTTCAAGGTATTTGGCACCCTTAATTCCAGACATCTGGCATATGTCAGCTCAAGCTTAATTTATGTACTGTACTGTGTATAGTGTATTTTCAGATGACTGTATTTCAACCGGACATATATGTCCCAACTTTTTTGCTTAGCAGAATTGTATATTGGAAATTTAAAGTTAAATTTAGAAACATGAAATATTAATCTGTGAAAATAAAAAGATTATTTGAAAAACGATTATTTGTTTCGATAGATGTAAACTATTGTGCACTATTGTTATTGTGCCATTGAACGCCAAATGCCTTTCAGTGCTTTGTTGCTGAAAAACTGAGCACAAAAATGCTATAATTTGGAATATTTAGTTTGTAATGTCATTCATAATTAATTCAATATTAAAGATAAAAATTGTTTGTTAGCATATTTAACTGTGGAATACAGTTATAAAAAAAGGATTATTCGAGGAAAAATGCTGCACAAATTTGTACAAAAATTTAAAAAATGTTTACATTTTTTTTCAATTTAGCCTCAGAAAACATAGTTTTTATAGATAACATTTTATCTTATTATAACTTAAATATATTTATTT
>NW_025777672.1:35000-37060 GCF_021130785.1 Homalodisca vitripennis | reverse complement strand
GGACTTGAGTACTGGCCTAATGTCACCTTGTTTCCAAAGTCAAAACTGCAAAATGTGCATACTGATTTCAAATGTTAAGGTTATTGCTGTTATTGCTCAACACATGTTTATTTGAGAATAATTGTTCCTTAAGTCAAAAAACAGATGTTATCTATATATATAAAAATGAATGTTTGTATGTTTGTCCTTTATGGAATCGTGAACTATTGGACCGATCATGATGAAAATTTGTACGTATATGTATTTTTCCACGGAGAAGGTTTATAAGCTATGCCCATCCCTTTCCCGATTCAGGATTCCGCCCCACTGGTTACAGAAATACCCATAAGAAATGCATTGCAGCAAACATATGTTAACGTCTTTTCAAATTTTTAATCAGCTGTTCTTTGTAAACATATATTACACTTATAGTTTTAAAGCATAGAGTAAGCTTAAGAGAAACGACAAATTTTGTTTAAACTGTTTTTGCAATCACTGTTAAACATAGACTTTACTATCCAGATAATACAATTCAAATTTGACGTAAAAATTCACCTTTAACTGCAATATTTATTTAATATATAACCATGCTCATGCTTGATCAGAAGAGTAATGCAGATATCATAAATTACTATCTTACGTTGGCTACAAATATAAAGAATGTTATAAAATCAACCTTTAGTTGTTTTTTTTGACAGAAGTATGGTTCTCAAAACTCCGTGTGTACATATTCTCTCGATCGAGACAACAAAGCAAGCTCAATCGTGCATCGGAGATATAACTAATTTAATCTAAAATTTATTATAGTAAAAAAAAAATTTACTAAGTAATATAAGGACTTCGGTTCTTAAGATTTGCGTGCGAAGCCGTGGGTAACAGCTAGATAGAGGCAGGAATATGGTACATACCTTCATAATACGCCCAAGAGGCTCACGATGGAACGACTATCAATTATCTCAGCAATGTTTAGAATGTGATAGAAAAAGAATAAGTGAATATAGTGTACTGTTTTCAACGGGAAATTTGCGTGCGAAGCCGCGGGCAACTTTTGCAAAAAATTATTGAAATGCGCAGCAAAGCGCGCCGGGCCCGCTAGTAAATTATAAATCTCTCAAAATTTGTTGATTTAAATCAAATAACTTATGTACTATATTTACTAAATTAGAAACTAGTTTTAGTTATCTTCATACTTGGAAGAATCCGTGTTTATTCTGTTAATAAAATTAGTAAAATACTGATTATTCATATCAGACATTGTTTATTTTCATACTTTTATAAGATGGGATCATAAAAAATGTAGCTTCTGGTTATGTATAATGTTATTAAAATTATATTGTAAAACATATCTCCAACTTGTATGAATTGTCAAGTGTTATTCTAGTATTAGGTTTACTAAGGCTATCCATTATTGGTAAGATATTAAAAAAAAAAAAAAAATGGTTTGTTGAAAAAATAAAAATTCATCATTTTTTTAATGTTACAGCAGGAGTACCACAGGGCTCAGTATTGGGACCCTTTCTCTGTTCTTTACGTAGATACAACCATAATTAACTCGGGTTTAGATGTCTTGGATGGTTAACTTAAAAGTTCAATGGAACAAACAAAACACTGGTATACAGAAAATGAGAAACAATAAAAAAAAAAGACAGAATACATAACATTTTATTTGAAGAACCATTTAGACTTTGGGGCTGTTTAAAAAACCTGTAAAAATTACTTGAAAACCCTTTTTGGTTACAAACAATGTTATGATAACAAATAAATGATCTCTTAAAAAACCCCACAAGAGTATGTCACTTTTAAAAAACGGGAAGGAAATGGGTGTAAAACCAGAAGTACTTATTATGGTTTTTTTTGGCATTTTTACAGAAATTTTTAAAAAAGGGAATACAACTTCGGGGGGAAATGCCATTCACCAAAAGGCTTTTTTTTGGCAAAATAAAAAATTTTGAAAATAAAAAAAGGGCTACCCCAAATCTAACTCTTTAAAAACCCCTATTTTTAAAAAACCCTTGATATTTTTACCCCACTTTGTATTTATTTTAAAAATTTTTAAATAAAACTATGTAAAATAAATTAAA
>NW_025777672.1:0-27500 GCF_021130785.1 Homalodisca vitripennis | reverse complement strand
ACTAGTAAATAAAAACCAAAAAAAATATTTTTAAAATAAACTGAGTGTACTTTAAATAATAGAAACAGTTTCTTAAAAAATATTAAGAACATTTAAAAATTTTTCACATACAAATATCTATGATATTTAAAAAACAATTAACCCAGCGGATCGTGAAAACGGCGGCGCGCGGGCCTTAGGTACAAATTAATCCGTATTGCAACGCAGCCCCCGCAGTGTTTGAACCCCTACCTCCCCTGCTTAGGCGCTCGCTAATTATACATTTTTTTTTTTGTTTATTTTTATTTATGTTTATAAACTTTTTAAAGATATATTAGACAAGTATTTATACTAGAAGTATATTCAAAATTCCTCGGAAGCACTATTTTGACGTTTTTATTGATATTGAAATGATGTTAAAATAGAGTTTCCACTTTGGGGGGTTCCCGGAAAAATGTCTGAAATAGTCTAAAACCTAAATCATGGTCACTAGCCCCCTCGTCATGTCAACATTGTATCCGGTAATTATGAAAACGGGGACAAATAGCGTGATAGAACCGTCCCCTCCTCAATAACACTATCGATATCACTTTCATCACTTCCACTTTCTAAAAATAGTCTATCTAATTCAGATGATCGTAAATTGTCCCCCATTTTATTTACGTACACGCAACGGGGCAAAGGAAAATGAACGCCAGACTGTACCCCTCGAAAAACAATTTGTCAAAAATAAAACGTTATTGCCCGATAACGAGGGGGTTTTTGTGGACGAGTATCAAGATAAGATGGGAAACCCAGCCCAGGAAAATGACTAAAATTCTGAGGCTTATAACAGGATAAGCTTCAAAACAAATGAGTCATCCGTACCAGTCACCCGCGTGAGGGTCACGATTGTCTTTTGGTCCACGCCTCGCTCCGTGCACCCCACGTCGTTGATCCCAAGGGTTAAAATAGTTAAAAATAGATCTGAGTGAGCTGTAAAAAGGGCCCCCCCAGCCCGGTTACCTAAGGGAAAGCTCTTTTTTTTTTTTTTTTTTGGTACTTCACAGCCCTTAAAACCCTGACCACAATGAGGTACTCTCCGGGAACCCGAAGAGCTTAACTAAAATTCATTATTGCCCCCAGAAATTTCGGAAAGAGTAGAAGGGAGACGATAATCCACCTCTGTTGAAAATAGTGATTACACTCGATCAGGACATGGTTTCGTTAATTAACATTACAAAAGGGGGCACAAAGGAGGATTCCCGGGGGTTTAAGAAACCCTGGGATAGAAGGGTGTGCCGATCCGAAGTGGCATAACACTACCTCCCCCTGCGGCTGGTACAGTTTTAGGCGCCCAGGTAGAAATGCCCCTTTATTCCCGTAGTTTGTTTTCGTTGATTTCGTCCCGACCCTTTTCCACTCATTTCTTAAGGTCTTTTGTGTGTGGTTTCACTCTGGGGAAAATTTTGTTGGTGTAAGGCGCCAAATTTTATTGTTCCCTTTCAGCTCTGTCGGCCATTTCTTGCCAAGTATTCCAAAATGACTTGGTACCCACATAAAAATCACTTTAACATTTTTTTCTTATTGATATGTAGGGGGTTTTTTATATTTCACAGAAGAAGTGTTTTGGATACAAGTCCTTTAGTGTTCTATGCTGCTTTTGTGAGTCGGTAATACCACCAGCCTCCCGTCCCGGGCACACGATGTTTAGTGCCTTCTCAATGGCCGTCAGCTCAGAGTATGACAGAAGAAGCAAGGGGGAGGCAAAATTTGGGAACTCGTTTTGGGGAGTTACAAAGGCGAACTTGCCAGCCCATTTTTTTATCCATCCGTAATACTATGCACATGGTGTCAAAATTTTTTAGCTCTTCCGAAATGATTGGTTTTTATGTTTGGGATGTATCTTGTTTCTTATTGTGTATAGCGAGTTTATAATAGGTGGTGTATTCAAAGGCCATGGGGGTACGCGCAATGTGGGGTTTCGCACCTCGAAAACGTCGATGCCCAGAGCTATTAGTTCAGAAAACATTTTTTTTTGCCATTTTTTTTTAAGAATTGACAAAATCAGTCATAAAAACAATACATATTACAATTAAAGTACATTAAAAAAAAAAAAAAACAACACAGTAAAATTATGGCCTACAAAAGTTGGACATTTCATATGAGGGATAAACGCTAAGCATTATAACCTTGAATTCAGAAACTCGTTTTTCAGGAGAAGGCCTGAGTGAGAGCCATTTTGGAAAATTTTTTATTTAAAAAGTTTGTAAATCTAACACCCCCAACATTTCGGGGAAATTGTTAAAGAGCTTGATTTGCAAATATTTAGCTCTTGCTGTATTTGGTTAATTTCATTGTAGGGAAAATAAGTATTGCATGCGTGTGTGATAATTATGTATATTTTTAAAAAATTTTAAAATTCAAAAGTTTTCTCGTACATGAATTAAATTTTGAAAAATAAAAATGATGGAAAAGTCATTATATTATTGTTAATAAAATTGATTTCAGCTATCCCTATAACCAGACAAAACATAATTCTTATAGCTCTTTTCTGCCACGGGGAAAATCTTTCTGCACCCAACTATTACCCATAAAATGTTAGCATACAACAAATGAGATGAAAAAAAACAAAAGAAGAAATTTTTAAGTAACAATTACTAAACAGTCTTTTTTTTACGTAGTAAAAACAAACTCTTGACAACTTTGAAATTACATTATTTGTTTGTCATGCCAGATAAGCTTAGAATCTAAAGTTATCCCTAAGGCTTCACCGGTTTCAATATAGAGTCTTGCTTTTTCAATACTTCAAAAGAGAATAGTATTTTTTCAGTTTTTTATATTTCATTTTTAAGGATTAGACTCAAAACCACATGAAGCTGTATTGATTACTTATTAGTGTTACTAAGAAATCTGTACAAGTTGCCCTTTCTATTATGAGTTCACCCGCGTACAATCGGTATTACAGTTCAAATTGTTGGTAAGTCTTTGACAACAAAATAAAAAAGGGGGCCCCAAAGGACAGACCCCTGAGGGCCCCCCAGCAAGGACTTCTTTTACAGACAAACTTGACCACCAACACTGACCTATGTAGTCTACCACACAAAAAAGTTTGAAGAACTGAAGGTATCATTACTATTCCTAAACTGCAATTTTTTAATAAAATATCTGAGAGATACTGTCGAAACCCTTGCTGAGGTCCAACAGGGTAAATCCCAAGTACTCATTCCTCAAAACTTGTCATATCTGAGACAAAACATTGTTAATGCCTTAACTTTGAGTACCCCGGCCAAAACCCAAAAAATTGGCTATTTATAAGTTTTGTTTACATCTGGGAAAATCCATGAGCTGTTTTTTAACAAAAGTCTCTAATATTTTAAAAAAAACCCCGAAAAAATTTTATTGTTCTATAATTATCTACACAGGATCTATGCCCTTTTTAAAAAAGGGGGATACTTTTTGAAAGTTTTAAACAATTTTGGAAAACGTGAGGAAGACAAAACTAAGATTAATTACATAAGTAAAGGGGCTTGATTTAAGAGGAGCAATGAATTTCACTATTTTATTGGATAAGCCTTTTCCTCACACTTAGTGGCTTTAAAGATTTAATATGGCACTTTTTTGTTTCTCTCTTTTTTTTTTTAAAAAAAAAACTGCCTTGAACTTTAGATTAGCAAGGTAAACACTGTGTCTTAAACTTTTTTATTTTTGGGTTGATACTTACTAAGTTTTTCCCTTACCAATATTAATGTAGTGGTCGTTAAATTTATCTGGAGCTCTGTGGCAGATTTATCAGTCAAAAATGTTTTCCCTGTTTCCCAATTTATAACCTTCCAGGCAGCTAAGCATTTATTATTGGCTTCATTGAAAAATGTTCATTACACCTTTTTTGGTTTTTTAATTCTTTCTCTGTACTTTTTCTTTTGCAAGTTATAGAGTCCTTAAAGTACATTGTCCCTAAAGCTGGTATTTTCAACATATCCCCCAAGGTATTTAAAAATATTTCTCATGTTATGGAAGGGCTCATCAAACCATTTGGAGTTACCATTTTTTTTTATTTTGTAAAAATTAACAGACTTTTGAATCATTGGACAAAAATAATTGTATAAACACATAAGATTTTTATAAAATATTCAAAAGCAGCATTAGTGTCTGTAATTTCAAAAGAATACCAATCAAACTGAGTAATTGTTCAGCAAATGAGTTTACATTATTTTCCCTTTTTCTTCGAAAGGAGATCTGTTTCCCATAGGGGGGTTACAGATGGGACACCCAAAATTAAAAAAAAACTCTCATGGCGAAAACTGGTATTCCACAGACAGCACCCAAAACAGTTTTTTTTCTAGTTTTTTTAACAATATTTCAATAATATTTTATACCCAGTTGGAGTGTCTTGACATGATATAAATTAAAAAATTTAAGAAGTTAAGAGCATAACTTATTAAAATCATTAACTTTTGAAAAATCTTATTAAAAACTGCCCCAGAAAATCTTACTCTTGGGTTTCCCATTACAAATAAAAATTTTAAATATTTAAGATAATAAAAAAAATGTTATATTACTATTGGGTTCTATACAAGGAGATAAAATTACATTAAAAGTTTTAAAAATATACAAGCAGCTTCCAAAATCTGGGGGGGGTTTTTATGTGGGGAGTCAATTATTTCAAATTTAAAATTAAACTTTAATTAAAAAAGAGGGCCCCCCATAGGGCCCTTCTACAATCCTGAAGCTAATTGGAAACCACTGGCACTATAACTTTACTTTTACCCCCAAAGGGCCAATGTTCTTAATTAAACAACATCACAATGGCTTATCCCGACCACTGAATTCGTTTACTTTATTTTTAGGGGTTGAAACATTAAGATGTGCAAATTTTACCCCCAACCTTACCAGACCTCTGGAAACAAAATTAAACACCCTACAAAATTTAACACTTTTTGAATGGGGCCTCCTTGGTGGTGCAGCCAGATCGATATGGAATTTTTTCCAAAAAGGGGGCCCCTTTCCAACCCCCCCTATGAGAAGCCCGAAGTCGAAGTGAAGGCGAGCCACTATCACCATCACTTTTAGTTAGTATATCCGTGGGGCCTCTCACCGGGTTTTTAAACATGTTTTGTGAGAAGGCAAGGAAACAGCCCCGGGTCCCCCCTGTACCTTAGTCTTAGACATTCACTCCTTGGTCTCCCCATGCCTCAAAATTATTTAGCAAACCATACTTGCCTCTTGATTTTGTCATGCCTGGCGGTTTAAATACTATCTCTCCACAGCCCCCAAAAAAGAAACATTAGGAAACCCCTTACTAATATTTCTAGGTTTTTTTAATTTTCTAATCTCTTTTAAAAAAATGACCAAATTTTTTTTCATGCCCCAGGGGCAAACTACTAAAAAAATTCTAAAAAACCCCTGTATTTGTCCAATTTTTACTAATTGCATCGATTTCCCTTTTTAGTTCATTGGGAAAAAGCTTAATCCACATGAATGGGAAGCAATATTGGACCCCGTTCTTCACCATAAAATTTTTTATCAAAATTCAAAATCTGCCGCCCAAACCACCGGCCTAAAAAAAACCCAACAGACCAACGATTTAAGTGTTTATTTGGGGAAATGTTAAACAGGCCATGGCTGTCGCACAAATGCAGTTTTTGTTTTTTTGGTATTCTTTTGTTTAATGTGGCATCTTTCCCCTTTTTGAGAAAAGGGCTTTTCTAGGGGTTTTTCCCCGGGGTGAGTCGGAACCACGTTTGAAGTTTGACGTTTGGTTTTTGGGATACAACACTTACACGATTTCCCTTCGAAATCATTTGGAGCATTAAAAGGGAAATTTTTTAAAGTAAATCGGTTAAAAATACCTGAATTGTTTTAAATGCCCTGTTGCCCCCCCCCCAAGATTGTTAAACTTCCCCCCATTCAGTAAAAACAGAAGGTGGTTTTTATTTTATTAAGGAAGGGGGGGGGGAAAGAAATTTAAAGCAGGAAAATTTTTTCGGATTAAGGATTTGCTGTTTTTTTTGACTTGAACTTTTTTCTTGTAGGGTTTTAATTAACTCTCTAGGGTGCGTTTGTGTCAATTTTTTTTGTTTTTTCTTCCTTATAACACACAACTCAAAATTTCCCCAGACTGAAAAAGCCCCTTTAAATTCCCCGGCCTCCTCTTCACATATATAATAAAATTTTTATTTGCTTCTTTTTCCTTTTTTTTCGCTCCAAAAATTTTATTTCTTTAAAAGTTGCTTTTTTTTCCATGAAAAAGTTTTTCTTTATTCAATTTCCTTTAAAACTTTTAACTTGTCTTTAAAATTTTTATACATAAAAGAAATTTTGTTTTTTTCTTGATGGGTTTTTGTTTTAATTCTTATTCTCCGTAAAATTTACTTATTTATTTTTTGGCAGTGAGGAACCCTTTAACTTTCAAAGTTTTTTTTGGGTTTTTCAGAAATAGTATTTTCGCCTTCAGTAGAGTTCAAATTACTCTTGAAAAAGTCCAGTCCCAACAATTTCCCCTTTTCCATAATCTTTATATGGGGAGGTTTACCAGCAAATTTTTTAAAAAGGACCCCTTTAGGCAAGATCCCGTACAAAAAATTCCAGCTACCCTTTCATTTTCCCTTTTCCACAAGGATTTTTTGGCCATAGAAAAAATTTTTTTAAACAATTTTTAAAAACTGTTAAATTTTACAAAGAAAAATTCATAAATAATAATATTTTTTTTTCCCCCACCTTAACCAAAGGGGCTGAAGCGTTGGTTTAATTAACCCCTCTTAAAAGCTTTTTAAAAAACTAATCGTAAGGGGTGAAAGGTCTAGTTTCAGATATACCAAATTGGCTAAAACAATGGTCTTTGGAAAAACGGGCTCTCCGCCTCCAGCAAACTTATCCCCGGGGGTGGAGCGGAATGCACCCGGGAGCCCCTCTGAAACAATGATGGATTGTGCCGATTTTTAGTTTGGGGCGGCCCAGGAGTAACCCCCGACACCCTAACGAGGCACAAAAAATAAAAACTTTATAAAAGCGAACATAAGTTTTCCCCCCCTTGCTTATAAGCACTCTGAGAAGCCAGTCCCGTAGCTTTAGCTTTAATTCTTTAAATGAGGAGCCCAGGTAAGTCTGCGTCCAAAAAAGGCCCAAAAAAATTTATGGTACGATTTACTGATTCGGGGACCCCTTTAAAAGAAGGGAAAGGCCGGTAGCTTCCTTCCTAGAAAAACAATTTTGCACTGGGTTTATCAGATGAAAAAAAAATCCTTTTGTCGACCCCATCTTCGCCCACTTCGCAATCGAAGATTGGTTCCCGTAGCTGTCCCTTGCGGCGACGACACAAAAGCGCAAAAAAGGAAAACATAAGCAATTTGTACCAGCCCCACAATGCATTTATAAAAGGAAAAATTACGCGAGACACTACCCCCGGGCCCATTCTCCAGAAAATTTTGGGTTGGACAAAATTGTCCCAACCTTACCTGAAAAGCCTTAGCCATAAATTAATTTAAGTAAGATGTTTCCACCGACCCCCCCATGACATAAGGTTTTAAATTCCCCTTCGCCCGGGTGTGTTTTTTTCGAAGCAAAAGACTGCTAATACCCTTTTTTGCTCAAGAAATCATTAAGATATATTTCCAAAGAACCAACAGATCAACCGTTTACCTCCCGGCAAACCCGCATGGGTTTGCGAGAAGGCATTTTTTTTCCAAAAATCAACCCCGCCTGGTTCACCCTGCTTCCAGAATTTTGCATAGACAACGGGGGAGCAAACCCCGGGGCCGATTTTTTGGGGTTTTTTTTTAAAAATTTTTTTGGGGGTTTTAAAAGGGGAAAATTGAGATCTACCCCGGGGGCCGGGGAAAAGGGAAAAATTTTTCCCCAAAAAAATCCGATTATAAAAGTTAAAAAGTTATTTGCAAAAGGTTGGAAGTTTTTTCGGGAATAAAAAATTTTTTAATGGATATCGCCTGGCCCTGGGGGGGATTTTTGGGAAAACCAAGTAATCGGGGATTTCCTTTTTTTTTAAAGAAAATAACATTTTAAAGGGGCCCTTTTTGTATTTAAATTATAATTTTTTTTTATTTTTTAAAAGGGGTCCCCCTTAAAATTTTTTAAAAAACCAGGACATATGATGTATTCTTTGAACTTAAAAGATATTTAATGAAAAAAGGGGGTTTTTGAAACCTCTTGGGGATTGGAAATAAATTTTTTCCCCCAAACCCCTTTAAGTTTTTAAGGGGGGTTTTGGGAAAAGGGGGGTTTTTTTCCCAAAACCCGGGAGCAAAGTTTCCCTTTCCTTCCCCCCCTGATGAAGCCTTTTTTTCCTTTTTTTTTAAAAATTTGATAAACGAAAGCCACACTGTCCCGGCGAAATAAAAAAAATTTCGGGGGGGTTTTTAGCTCTCTTTTGTCGGTAAAAACTGGGGGTTTTTTTCTTAAAAAAAGGCCCCTTTTTAAAAAATTTTTTTCTTAGAGCTTTTTTCTACCCTCGAAGAGCTTTACTACTTTTTCGCCCCCCAAAAGGAAAACCCAAAATTTCCGGGGCGGGGGGAAAAAAGTAGAAGAAATAGGTATACCCCCCTTTTGAGCTGGGGGGCAATATAAAATTTTTTTTTTTTAGGAGGGGGGGTTTTTAAATTTTTCCAAGGGAAATTTTTTTTTTTGGGGGGGTTTTTTTTGGGGGTTTTTTTTAAAAATTTTTTTCCCCAATAAATTTTTTAAAATCCCCCCTTTTCGGTCCCCTGTTTTTTTAAAAACACCACCCCCCCGGGAAACCCAAAAAATTTTTGGGGAAACGGGTTTCGTTTTCCTTGAAAATCCGTTTTTTAAAAGCTCCCAGTCTATTCTATGTAAACCCCCGGGGTGAAAAATCATAAATCGATAAACAGCCCAAGACCCCTTTTCGGGGGCAAAAATAGGAGGGAGTTTTTAAATTTTAAAAAAACCCCAAGGGGTTGGGTTCCCCGTCACTTTTTCCCCTAAAAACCAAAAATTGCCTTTTGGGGGAAACCCCAAAAAATTACCCCCCCCGGGAAATGGTGATGATTTTTTAAAAAAAACCCCCCCATGAAAAATCCCCCGGGAAAAACCCCTGATTTAATATTTCAAACACTCTTTTCTGTCAAGAACGAAGGGTGGAGGGGGGAAAAAAAATAAAACATACTTTTTTTTTAAAAAGGAAAACCGAAAGGGAGATACATGAAGTTGCGGGAAAAGGGGTTTTTAAAATTTCCCCTTTTTTTTGCCCCAAAATTTTTTAAAAACCCAAGAAAAAACTCCCCCCCCCCGGGGTTTTTTAAGGGTTTTGGGGGGTTTTTCCCCGAAAAAAATAAAAAAAAAAAACCCCTTAAAGGGAAAAAATGTTTTGCCCAGTAAAATTTTTATTTTTCCGGGTTGCAGAAAAAAAATTGGCTTTGACCCGAAAAGATGTTTTAATTCTTAAAACCCCAAAAATTTTAATTTTTTTTATTTTCCCCTTGGGGGAAATTTTTGGGAAAACATTTATTATTTTTTTAAAAAAAAGGGGTTTTTTTTTTCGGGTTTTTTGAGAATTGGGGTTTTTAAAAAATTTTAAAACCGGGACTGCCCTTAAATTTCGGTTTTTTAATTTTTTTTCACCCAAAAAACCTTCCCCCTTCCCCAAAAACATTTGTTTGGGGGATAAAAAGGGGGGAAATGGGGGGAAAGGTGTTTTTGGTGACCTTTTGGGAAAAGGGGTTTTGTAAAATCTTACTTTTAATACTTTTTTTTTAAATTTTTCGGGGGCACTTTTTTTAAACTGGGGGTTGTTTTTGGGGGCCTTTATTTTTAAAACGGATTTTTTAAATTTTTTTTGTTAGGTTTTTTTGGGAATTTTGCTCTATGTTTGGGGGGACGAGGATCTTTAAATTTTTCCCCTTTTGGGGGAAAAGTAGCGTTTTGTTGAAATTTGGGGGTTTTTTGGGATTGAATTTTTGGAAAAAGAGTAAACAAATTAAAAAAAATTCCCCCAAAATTTTTGTTGTTTCAGGGCTTAAAAAAACGCCTCCAAGGAAAACAATGAAAAGGGGGAAAGGGAGTATGGGGGGGTTGTCGGGGCAGAAAGTTTTTTGCGTAAAAAAAAACCTTTTTTTCCGGCATTTTGTGAGCTTTCGCTTCTATATTCTTTGCGACCCCCCCCACAAGGGACAGCTTTTTAAACTGGGGCAATTTTTTTAAAACCTCCTTTTCTTCTAGGAAAAATTTTAAAAAATTTAATTTACCCTGCGGATTTTTTTCCCCTTTTGGCAGTTAAGCGGGGGGTTTTTCTTTTTCCCCCTTTTTTTTTCCCGTTGGGTCTTCCTTCCCCCCATTGAACGCACATTCTTTTTTTTTGGCCCATACTTTATTTGAACCCCCAAAAATTTCCCCCCAAAAAAAAACATTGCGGGGGGTTTTTGGGAAAGGTACGGCGCCCAGAAAGAAAAAGATTTTCCCCCCCTTTAAAAATCGCTCCGGAGGGTGGGGTAATTTTAAGGGTTAGGATATGCCTGGGATTTGCGTTTTTGGATTCTTTCCCTTCCCCCCGGGGTTTTTTTTCTGACGACCCAGTTACTAAAGGGGGTTTTTAAAGTTTTTTTTTTTACCTCATCTAGTTGGGGGCTTTAAAGCTTTTTCCCTACTAAAAACAAAACCCCTTTTTTGAAGAGAAAAAGGGCCCCCAAAGGGGGGGTTTTAAAACTTTTTTTTTAAAAATTTATAAAAGAATGAGGCCCCTTCCCCGTAGTTTTTCGTTTGTTTACAAAAAAACCCCTTTTTTCCAACCAAAAAACAGTTCCATCTCGAATTTTTTTTAAAAAGGGGGTTTGGGCTGGCCCCCCCCCCTCCTACAGTTCCCTTTTTTTAAAAAAGGGGAAGGGGGGATTAGTTTTTTTTTAAGGGGGTTTTTTCCCTTTTCATCCTCTCTACTTGAAGACTGGGAACAGTGGGGGTTTGTTCCCATGGGCCTCATCATTTTGATCATTCTTCTTTGTTTGTTGCCCTTTTTTCCTGCTTTGAAGTCGGGTTGAGGGTCTTTTTCCCAGTTTACTTTCTCAATCTCTTTTTTACTACACGTTCCTTTGGAGTTGGGGGGAATCCATAGAAATTAACCGGGCCGCTTTGGGGTGAAAAGGGGGGGGGGCCGAAACACCAGGAACGGGCGTGCCCTCGGGCCCCCTTGAACAAACAGACCCTACCCAAGCCCCCCGGGGGGGCCTGGTTTTAACTTTTTTAAACCGGGAGAGGGAAAATTCGCACGACTGGGGCCCTCGCACGAAGCACAGAGACTCCGACATCTCTGCTCATTTGCACCCCTTCCTGACCAAGGAATGACGGGCTGGTCTCAGATCCGTATGGGTCACTGACGTCGGGCACCCCAACCCAAACATCAGCCCCACACACTAAAAAGGGAAAGGCACCCCCTTTGATTGGGGCGGGGGCACCCCAGGGGTGGGACGAAGCGGAACATAGGAAGGAGTGAGTAGGGATGGATAGGATTAAGGATACGGGAAAGGGAGGGGAAAAGGGAATTTTAAAAACGTCAAAACCCGGGGACGACCAGCACGGCGGATAGACAATGAACAGGGGAAAAAAAAACTGATAAAAAAAAATGGCCACCAGAGCCCCTGCCCTAGCAGCTACAGACCAAAAACGTAATCACTTTCTGGAAAAAAAACCCCCCTTAATTTTTAATTTGGGTTTACAAGTAAACTTCACAAGAAAAATAAAATGTTAAGTTTATTTTTAAAAAAAAATTTTTTTAAATGCACGGCTTTATAAGGGTTAGAAGGGGTTAGCTGAAATTGTACAGAGCCCTCCATGATGGAATTTGAAAATTTTTTTAAGAATGGGGGACAACTACGGTAACTTACACAAAAATTTGGGAATGGTCACAAAAAACAAGAACCTAAAAATTTTAAAATCACCTTATAGTAGGCTTTTTTGCCTTCTGTAAACAACCCCCAAAGAAAACGTTTTCATGTCTTATGATGACATTTTCGAAGGTTTTTAATTCTTTTATCATCAGACCCTATGAAAGGGATGGTTGCTTTTGGTCAATGTTTTTTTTAAAAAATAAATAAAAAAATTTAATTTAAAAAACACAAAGACACATTTTAAAAACCCAACTTGCCCAAAAATAAACATTTAAAACCTAAACAAAACAATCATGTGCAAATAAACGTGGGGGAATCCTGGCTGTGTTTTGTACCAAAGACCGTTACATAGCCCCTCTCCCAACTGGCCGATTTTTCCCGTTATCAAAAACCCGTCAACTGTTCTCCCCCGGGCCTCATTCCACTCAAAAAAAATGTTTTATTTTTAAAATTTTGTTTTCCCTTCCCTAATGTTGACAAAAAAATTTTTCCCTTCGGGAAAGCAGCATAAGGTTTTCAGTCCCTAAAAAAAGCCCCCCCATGAAAAAATGAAAACTATAAAAAGTAACTCAATATTAAACAATATAATGCCAAATGCAATTTATAACACAACATAAAAAAAGTTTATTAAAAAAAAAAATTTTTAAACACCCCTGAAAAAAGGAAAAAAATCATGTGTAAAATATTAAATCCCACCCAGTCTTGCAAAATGCACTCAAAAATAATTAAATCAGGAAAAAAACATCTACCAAAACCTTAAGAAAAATCATGTATTAAAGGTCAGAAATAAAACTTGACAGTCCCTTATAGTTTTAGTGTCCTGATTGCCCAAAAACTATGTAGGACAACTAGTTGGTTATTTAAACAGAGGTACAAAGAATACGCCCCTTTTTCCCCAAAATTTAAAAAAAAAATTTTCTTTTTTGTCCTACACTTACTTGATGAAAACCAAAATAGGGGTAAACATTTCCCCAAGGCTTTGGAAATTGTTACTGCTGTCTGAAAACGGGTTTAAATTGTCAATATTATAAGAATATGAAATTTATAGGGAAATTCAAAAAAAAAAAAACACATCAATGAATAAAAAATTAAATTTTTAAAATCCCCTTAAATTTTTAAATTTTCGTTTTTACTAAAAAGGGTAAAAAATTAACCGGGCCCTAGAACAAATGGCTGTTTTTAAAGGGGTTTAAACGTCATTTCCCTTTAAAGGTGTCATCGCCACTTTCCCTACCATATTAAATTCAGACGCATATATTTTTAAAATTCCCTTTAAATTTAAATTCATTTTTTTATTTATAAACCCGTTTTTTTTAAGTGTTTGTTTTTTTTAAAAAAACTTTGTTTATTTTAACAACTTTAAATGAAGCCATCCATCCCCTTCATATAATATGATGAAAAATAAATATCTTTCGAAACATATGCCCACCAAAAAAACCAAAAAATTCGGGAATTTTTTAGGGAACCAGGTATCCACTATAAGTCTTATAAAAATCCTGGCACAAAGAAAATAATAAAATTTATAATTAGATTTTTTGATTATTAGGGGAAATTTCTGAAACTATGAAAAACCATAAAGAAATTATACAAACCAACAAAAATATTACTCCCCTTTGCCAAAGGGTTTTGTAAGGGGACATAGAATTTTCCACAGCTAAAGTGCGGGCGTGGACATGGGTTTTTAGACACTCAGCTCGCAAAACACCCTCCAGGTCAAGATCTCTTAGCCCCACAGAGCTCGGGCATTAGATTTTGGCATATCACCCTCAGTTAGAGATTTTAAAGCGTAGGGATCACACCTTAAACCAAAGATCACTGTTCCCAAACACTTTTGGAAAAATGAAAATGAAAATTAAATAAAAAAAACCACTGTTTGGGGTAAGGGGAAAAACCGGAATTAAAAACCCAAAACCCCAGTTTAAATTTCAAATAAAAAAAATTTTTTTTTGTGCTTCAACAAAATCCCTTGCACTTTAAATAGGGATTTTTTTCCCTGTTTTATTTAAATTTTTCATTTTTTTTAAACTAGGGTTTTTGGAAATAAAGGGAAAAAAGTTGCATCTTTAATACCAAAAAAGGGGCGATTTTACCCAAATTTAAAACCAAATTTTGGCAAGGAAAATTTTAATCAAATGGGTTTTAAAAAATGCAAAAACACAGAAATTGGGCCCAAAAGGTTTTTTGGGCCCTAAAAAGGTGACAAAGGTCAGATTTTTGCCCCACACCCACTCAAAAATTTCCCTCATTAAAAAAATTTTTTCCCTTAAATTTAAAACTAAGCCAACTCTTAAACCCTTTCATTTACAACCTTCTCTCACTTATTGAATATGAAATGGGGTTTTTCCGTAAACTCGGGAATCAAATGGAGCGGGTTGCATCAAGGGCATGTTTATTAAGAAAAAATAAATATTTTTAATATTTTCCCTAATTGAGGAAAAATAAAAATTTTCCCCCAAATTTGATTTTGTCTGGAAAGGGGCTTTCCCCCCGTTGCAGAGGCTTGAGTTAAAACCTTTAAAAAAATTTGAATGGTCCAAATCATATTTATAAAAACATCAAATAAAATGCACGTAAAATTTTATGAAAACAATAAAGCAAACACAAAATGGGCCCAAAAATTTAAAATGACATAAATATTTAAAAAAACCCTAATGAAACTAAATTTGGGAGCGGGGGGGAGAGTGTGCAAGTGACTTTTACACATGGGGAAAGGCCCCGGGTCTGCAACCATGCCAGCGGGGGGCGGGTTAAACCTTTGTTTATGAAAAACCAGCGCTATTTTTGTATCTGGAAAAAAAGATAAACCCTTTCTTATCACCCCTAATCTTTAAGGAAATACTAAAAGTTTTTTGAATTTTAATGCCCTTTTCCCAAAATTAAATTTTTTACAAAAGAATACAAAATTGGGCACTTAAAAAACTTAAAAATTTTTTTTTGAGAGAAACTTTTCCCAATGATGGTATGTAAATTTTGGAGTTGGGGGAATTTACTTTCAATGCCCTTCTAAATTTTAAATTTTTAAAGGATCTACTTAAGAAACTGAACCCCCTTCCTTTATGCCCCCCTTTCCTCCTTTGTCTTTTAAAATAAAACCACCTAGAGTTTCCCCATATCTGTTTAAAATTTTCCAAATACAAACCTCTTCCTTTCTCTAAATTTGGATATGTTTTTTCGCTGATCTTAGTAAAATCCCAATTTTTAAAGGCATTTAAGCACAAAAAATTCTAACAGTAACTAAAAGGACCATGAAGAGGATTTGTAAGAGTGAAAACCTTTATTTATAAAAGATCCATACCACTTAAAAATTACCCCTAAAATTTTAAATTCCTCTCATCTTTTAAAAAAAATTGGGCTAGGCTAAAAAATTTTTTGCATACACATCTATAAAAAAAAAAAGGGAAGTCTTAGCGTGGACCCCTTATAAAGAGCCATGCAACAATAGCCCGGGTGATATCATCCACATATCCAAATGGTGAAACTCCCTTTCATATTTTTTCTAAAATGTGGATCTAAATTATATGCAATAAGTCTAATATCCAAAGAATAACCCCTGCCCACCTGCCGTGATCTCCTTCCAGTACGACTTTTCAGTTTTCAATTGCCCATATATACATAAACCCACCATCAATGAAGCATTCTTTAAGTTTGGGTAAACGGGTATGCAAAAATTTCCCTTTTAAAGACACCTCACAAGTCAGAAATTTTTTATTTTCTTGTGGACATATGAAACCCGTACAAGTAATGGTTTACGTGAACAACCTGGAAGAGACCATAGTAAACACCCAATCGTGGAAAAACCCATTTAAAAAAACATGCGAAGCTCTGACAACCTATCACCAGAAATTTTACCACTTTTGTGAGCTTGGCTTCAACAACTATCAAAAAGAAATTTCTGCTGTGTTTTAAAACATATTTCTTTTGTAACAACAACAGACTTCGGTCTAAGAGAAAAATTTTAATAAAACTAGAAAAAAAAATTAAAAATTAAATTTATTTCAACAGTTTTAAAACCTTTTAATTTTTAAATGTTTTTAAAAACTTTTAAAAATAAATTTAAAATTTCAAACATTTTTGAAAATCAAAATGTTACCACTTTGATTACAAAAGTGCAAAACCACAAATTTTTTTAGATAAACGAAAAAAGGGGGCCTGTTTTTAAAGCAGTAAACAAAAATATTTATCTAAAAGTTCTTTAGATAATTTCCACAGAAATTTAAAAGATAAAATGTAAAAGTTTTTTTTTTGCATTCCATAGACATAAAATTTTAAAAATATTTAAAATTAAAGGGTTTCACTTCAAATTTCAGAGAATTTAAAAACCCTATATACTTTAAATTTAAAACAGGCAAAAACAAGCTGAAGTAAATTTAACAACCATTAAAATGAAGTAATTTTTGGTTTTCCCCACACTTCCCAAATTTGGGAATTTTTTTAAAAAAATTTTAAATTCATAAAATTACTTCCCTTATTTCCACTTCACAAATCAATTTCATTTTGAAAATCACGGGAAAATCATGACATTTGTTTTTAAATAGCATTTCAAACAATCCTAGATAATGGGTAGTTACTGAAAAAAAATTTCCCAAACTCTTTTATCCATTTAAAAATTTTTAAAAATTTTGACCTCTGAAATTTCTCTCAAAATTTTTTTCATGATATTTTAAATGAACTCCAACGATTTCAGTAAAAAATTTTCTTTTTAGGGCAATTTTGATAAACCCCAAGTATAAAGAGGAAAGGGTCAAGTCTGAGCCTTAACTTTAAGTTAACACACTTAATGTTAATAAATTAAAGGGCATTTTTCCCGTATTCCCATTAAAAAATTTTAATAAAAAAACCCAAAGTTTTTTTTTTTGATATTTGTGTTTTATTCCATAGGGAAAAAGCTAAACCAAAAACAATAGAAAGAAGCTTTTTTTTTTAACAATTTTTTTCTTTGAATAAAAACCCTCTTAAAATAATTGAAAAATTTTCATACTTTTCTCCTCTTTCAAAGGAAACCCCAACCTACCCTTCCCAAACTGCTCATGATTGAACAAACAAAATTTGAGCCCAAAAAAACATGCTGCAACAAAATCAACATTCTTGTGGTTTTAAGAAACATGGTGAAATTTTTTTTCAAACCCCCCTATCCCCAAAAAAATCAGGGAAAAAACACAGATTAAACAGAACCCCCGAAATTTTTTACATCAGAAATTTTAACATTAATAAATAGATACAAACTTTTATAGTAAAAAATCATCTTTTTTATTTTTTTTTTTAAAATTTTTGGGAAAAAATTAAAAAAAATAAAATTTCAAATTTAAACCCCAACATTCTAACACAGTATGGGGATTTTGGGGGAAGAGACCATTTCAAAACCCAAATTTTTGATTTGGGTTTTTTTTTCAAAGCTATGAAGTTTTAATGAAATCTACAAAGGGATATAACTTATAAAAAATTTTCTTTTTTCAAAATTTTTTATAAAATAACCAAAAATTTTTTAAAAGGGGAATTTTTTAAAAAATTTTTTTAAAATAACCAACCCAAAAAAAAATTTAAAATTAATTTTTTATAAAAGTTTGCAATTCCTGGGATACGATTTGAATTTTTTGTTCATAACTTTTTCCTTTCTTTTCCAAAAAAAAAGGTAAAATTTATTTAATTTTTTTTAAAAATACTAATTTTATCAAAAAAAATTTTTAAATTTTAAAAAAAAAAATATTTGCAAAAAATTAATATTATTAAAAAATCAAATTTTTATCAAATTTTTTTTTTTTAATTTTTTTTTTTTTGCCCAAAAAAAGGGAAAGGGATTCTAACTTTAAAAAATTTTGTTACTAATTTAATAATGCATTTTTTCCCCTTTCAGTCCCAACTAAAGATAAAAAGCATAAAAAAAAGGAAATTTTTTTTTATTAAAATGTAAAATTTTTCCCTATTATTAAATTAATGTTTCATTTACTGACAATTTTTTCTACAGGGTTTTCAATATTTAAAAAAAACTTAACCTTTGACAAATCAAGTTATATTCACTAAGGGGTTTTTAATTTTCTAGTTGTTAAGTTAAAATTAAAACATTTTTTATTTTTTTTTTTTTGTCCCCCTCATAAGGGTTAAAAAAAAGTTTTTTTTTTTGCCAAAATTTCAATAGTTTTTTTATAAAGTAAATTATACCCCAAAAAAACCAAAAAAATTTAACAATTCACAAAAATGGGAACAGTGATCGTTAGTAAATTTTAAAAATTTTATTTGAAAAATTATATTTAAATTTTAAATTGAAAATCATTATTTAAAATTTTAATTTTTTAAATGTAGAGAAATTTTTAATATTAAATTTGAACATAATTTCTACAAACAAATATAAAAAAATAGTATATATTCAACAAATGCATTACAAAGTTCCCTTTTTTTTGGTAACATGCACAAAAAAAATGGGTTTTCTCTTACTATAAAAAATGTCCCGTTAAAATCAAATTTTCACAGAACATGGGTGGGATTTTTTTTTCCAATACAAACGATAGGCATGAAAATTTTATAAAAAAAAGTTTTTTCTACAATTTCTTTTGAACGCACTGTGTATGTGGTTTAGTGTTTTTTGGCCACTGCATTTGTTTAATTCAATGTTTTTTTAAAATTAAAAATTTGGGGTATTGACATTTATAAAAAATTTTAATGAAAAATATATTTTATGGGAACTACCTACATCATTCCAAAAAGTTACTGAGGCATCTGATCACTGAACAATGGGGGTAAACAGTGCAAAGTGAGTAGCGCTGTATAGCCCAAGTTAAGTATTCATCTGACAAACGTCATGGGAAAAAATTGTTAAGCCATTATAAGTGTTCCCAGGTTCAAATTGGGTGCCATAAACCAACCCTTGTACTGACTGTGATGTTTCATTGGGAAACATTAATTTCTTTTTGGGAAAGAAAAAAGCAACCCGGAAATTCCAGTCAAAAACCCAAAACCCAAACATTAGGGAAAAATTTTTAAAAATTTAAAGTCGAAAAACTTTTAAAAACGTTTTCCACATATAAAAACTAGAAAACTTGGATATCACATTTGGGTTCCCCCTGGGGTACTAAAACTCTTGACTGATGACCTCAAAACCAAGTCAAAGTGAGGTTTAAAAGGGAAAGGTTTAAAACCTTTTTAACCAAATAAACCACTGGTTTATTAACATTATGTATCTTTTAAAAATGCAAAAAACAAATTTTTAACAAGGGGTGGTTATTAAAACCCCATAGCCATTTGGGAAATTTTTTTTATCGTAACAAATAATGTGTAACCTTTTATTTTTTAAAGCAACTTACTATCCCGAACGATAAATTTTCCCCCACAAATTTTCAAGAATTTTAACTAACAATACAAAAACCCCCCTTTAAAAAAAATCCAAAGATTTCTAATTTGAATGATTTTTTTTTTTTCCAGAAATGTTTAAAGCAAAATTTCAAAGGGGTCCCGTTGGGGGGCTACATCCTTTATGTACAATACTTTACTTTGTGGCAATTATATACCCTCAAATAATTTTTAAATTTTTTTTCTTTTTTGGGGAAAGAAAGGGATTAAAAAGGGATTTCCCATGCTTGTTCAAACCAGCCCCATCCAATCTCCCCTTATTGCTTCTGCCCTTTTTTACCCCAAAACAGCCCCAATAAAAGTGAAAGCATATTTCGACCAAATTTTTTAAAAATAAAGTAAACCAATACAAACGTACCAATTTATAAGAAAGTAATTTTCTGAAGGCCCCAAAATAACTGTCGATCATCAGTAAATGAATTTATCTAGAAAGTCCAGGGCAGTTTGGGGAAGCAGCCCCTTGCCCCAAGCCCTTTTCGGCCAGATCCCTTTTCACAGTCTTTTTTCTAGTTGGTTAAGTAGTCCAGCCACATTTTTAAAGGGGGTGGAAATGTTTAACTTTCCCAAAAATTCACTGTTTTATGCAAAATAAACCCAAAGGGGCCTTGCCTTCCCCCCAAAGCTACACTCCCCCACTATATTGCTCAGGTTTTTCTCCCTACCACAATTTACACATAGACTGGTAATTTTGCAAAAACAATGTCAATTTGATATTGGGGAAATTTTTAGTAAAAGAGTAACCAAAGGTGAATTCCAAATTTTTTTAAAAAACTTCACTCATAAAAATATCATAAAGGCCAAAAAAGTAACACGGGAATTTTAAAGTTAGTGAGCCCTTTGGTACGATTTTTTAGAACCATATTTGATGGAATCTGTTGTTTTCAAATATCTACAATATTAAACAAAAATTTTTAAAAACGAAAGATATAAATTTGAAAATAGTAATATTTTTAACAGACTAAACAAATTTTCAACAATTTTAAATTCCCAAAAATTTTAAAATTGAAAACAAAATAAAATGAAAATAGAAAATTTTGGGCCCTTAAAATTAAACAAACCTAATTTTTTCATAAATTTTTGGGTTTTTTAAAATTTTTTACCAATATTTCCCAAATCAAAAATTTTTCGATATTTTAAATTTAAAAACTCAAAACACATCCCTGCAGTAAAAAACAACAATGGCTTTTTATTTAAAAAACTTATAAAAAAAAAAAACATGAAAAGGATCGTAGATCCTGTAGCCGACAAGAAATTTAAAAATCTTTCAACCCCTTCCAAAAGCAAGGGTTTTAAATTTTTAAAAGTTTATGCAAATTTTTCGGGAGAGAAACAGCAAATCAAGAAAACTTTCCATAAATACCAGTTTTTTTTCCGACTCTATCTAAACTTTTTTAGAAAAAACGCCCCAAAAGACTGATGCATCACTTTTAAAAAACAAACAATCTTTTAAAACCCAAAAACACCCTGGATTTAAACTTTGGGGGGGTCTACATCGACAGCATTAAACTAGATTTTATAATATCTTGTAAAACTTTAGGACAAGGAGACACAGCAACTGGGAATTTCCAAATTGATTATAGAAAGGGTTTTTTATAGTTTTAATCATGAAAAAGTTGTTTTTTTAAATTTTGGAAAATATGGGTTTTTAAACAAAAATGAATTTAAAAGGGTTTTAAAAAGAAAAAAAAATTGGGTTTAAAAGAAAAAACCCGAAAAGACTAGTGTGTAACAGGCAAAAAAATCTTTTTAACACTGAGATGGGTCAACAAACTTGGAAAACCCTTTAAAGCAAACCCAAATTCAAAAAAACTAAGCCCCCTCCTTCTCATATAACTTTAGAAAGGGTTTAAACAGGGGAGCAAACCTAACACAGTTAAAATGGCCTAAACCCTGCCTTTTTTGAAACCCATTTGAGAAATGTCCCCAATGCTTAGGGAGCTTCTCTAAAAAGAAACCCATAGAGGGCTTTAACAATTCACATTCTCTCTAATCTGCTAAATCCCTTTTCAAGGACTCAAAATTTAAAAATCTAAAAATTTTTGTTTTTTGGACTTTTTTATTTTGGAGATAGATTGCAAACAAGCAACATTTTTCAATACCACAGCCTGGGGAGTTTTTACGGGCTACCATGAAAAATTTAACTTTACACTTTTAAAAAATTGTAAAAGGGAAAAACATATTTTTTTAAAACTGAAATTTACCTTTTAACTAGACAAAAATTCCTAGGGAAAATTGACTTTCTCTGTTTTCCCAAAAGAATTTTTTTTATTAAAAATAAAGGGTTTTTTGAAAATTAAATTAAAGTCCCACCCTCACTGCAGGAGATTCTCGCATATTGGTTTTTCCCTAAGTAAACCCATCATATTCTATTTAAAATCAATTCAAGAAAAAGGGAAAAATTGTTTTTTATCTGATTAAAGGGAAAAACTAAAATGAAAACAAAATGCTTCTAAAAACAAATACTTAAATTTTTTAAAACAAAAATACTTTTTTTATCCTTTCCCGGGGCCCCGAACTGTTCAAAACGGGTTCTTTAATTTCCTCAACTACTGCCAATTCCAAAATCTTCCATGTTTTCTTTCACAAACATCATCAAAAGTTTGTTGGGGTTTTTTACTCAACCATTTCAAAAGGAATTTTGTTTTAAAGTTTTTGTTTCCCCTAGTAAAAGAGTAAAAATTTTTAAAATAAAACCCACTACACCCAAAGTCTAAAAGTATTTTAAAAAAAATAAAAATACTGACAAAACTCACCCAGGTTTAAAACCCGTTGGATATAAATTTAAAATGATTTTAAATAAAATTTCCCTTTAATTTTTTCTGGAAAAAATAATTTTTGATGATTCATAAAAATAATTTTTTTTCTATAATTTTTCCTTTTTTCAATAACTTAAACCCCTGTAAGGGGGGAATCTGAGTAATTAAATCAACTTTTTTTTCCCAAAAGAAACAAAGACATTGCATAAAACCCCACACCTTAAAATTTTTTTAAAAAAAACTTCCCCCCCAAACCCCAAAAAATTTTTGCTCTCCCCCCCTTTTTTTTGGGGGGGGGCCCTTTTCTCGGCAAATACCCCAAAAAGGGGGGTTTTTCCTTTTTAAACCTCTTAAGTCGGGAACAAAAAATAAAAGAACTTATACCCAAGTTTTTTTCCCCATGGGTTTTTCTAAAAATAACCTTCGGGGCAATTTAATGCCCAATATTTTGGGTTTCCAGAAATACCAATAAAAATTTCCCTCAAAAATTTTAAAAATTTTTTTTTAAATTTTCCCCTTTTTTTCCGGGATAAATTTTAAAAAAACCCCAAATTTCAAATAACACCTAAAATTTTGTTTTTCCCAAAAAAGGCCCCTTTGGAAAATCATTACACTTTAAAAAACAGTAGCTTTTTTTAAAGTTTTGCCCATAGGGGTTCACCCCCCAACAAAAAAAAAATTTTTAAATCCAAACCCCACTTCTTGGAAAAGTGGCCCAAAACCCAAAAGTTTCAATGGCAATAAAAAGTAAACCCAAACCATTGTGTCCAACTCCATTTTCCCAAAAAAACAATGAGAATTGCCAAAAAAACAGTTTCCAAAAAACCCCTAAGGGGGCCACTTTAAAAAATTTTTGAGGGGTTTAAGAACCACCCCGTTTTTTTGGGTTTTTGTTTTGGGGGGGTCCCAAAATTGTCTTTTTTTTTAAAGGGGAAAAAGGATCAAATGTTACCCCAAAAACACATTACCCCAAAGGGCTAAAGGGCCCCTTTTTCCCTTTTACTTGGGGTTTTTCGGGTCACACTTTAAATTTAAAAAACTTTCTTAAACCCCTGAAAAATTCCTTTTTTTCACTTTTCCCGTGAGTTTTCTTTTTTTTTCCCCTCCCAAAAACCCCCAAAAAAAATACAAAATACTAAACAAAATTTTAAAAAACAACTGAAAAAATATATAAAGGGGCAAGATAAAAACTATTTTTAAAACTTAAATGAACGGGAAAAAAAATAATCAGAATGTAAAAAAAACCCCCAAAAGCTGACCAAATCTTTTAAAAAACCCAAAATTTCCCCCCAATTTTTCACCTATTTGGTGATCAGTGGGGTAAAAATTTTAAACTCACAATAAATTTTCACTAAGTTTTTAAAAAAAAAAGAAGAGTCTGGGTTTTCACATGGGTTAAAAAAATTAAAAAAGAAAGATAACAGAAAAATTTTAGATCCCCAAAAAAAAATTTATATGGGGAAAACATTTTTTAAAAAAAAAATGAAAAATACTAAACAAAGTGACTTGTAATACTTAAAACCTAACCCTTAAACAAACACTTTTAAATTTTAAAAAAACCCAAAATTAAAAAAAAATCACTTTAAATTTTTTTAAAAGAATTTTTTAAATAAATAGAAAATTTAAAAAACCAATGTTCTTTTGGGGGCTTTAAAAACCCCCACACACATAAAACAAAAAAACAAATTTTGTAACAAAATTCACAAAAAAAAAATGGGGGGAATTTAAAAAGAAAAAAGGGGTTGATATTTTGAAAATTTTAAAACCTTTTAAAGTGGCCCAAGTTTAACCCCAACTGAAAAATTTCCCGGGGGGGAAATCCCTTTGGGAAAAGGGGGAAACGAAAAGGTTTTAATCATTGAGGGGACATTATCCATGAGGGGGCGACAATTTTTGGGGGAAAAGTGGAGCTCCCCGGGGAAATTCACCCCAAAAGGGGAAACCCTCTGGGGGGGAAATCCCTTTCCCCAAAAAAATTTTTCATCGGGGACTTCTTTGGGAAAGCTTTTAAAGGGGCCCAAAGGGAAAACCCGGACCCAGGGAAAAATTGGGACAGCACCGCCCTGCAGATGAGTTTTTTTAAAAATATAAGTTGTAATATATTTTTTGTGAGGGGGTTTGGGTTTTTTAAAATGGGAAACTCCAAGTAAATTGAAAATTTTTTGGGGCGTGGGTTTTTATCTTTTGTAAAAAAAAGTAAACTGTGGGGCAAATTTTTTTTTTTGTTTTAAACCCCCCCAAAAACTTTTTTGGAAAAATTTTGGCCCCTAAAAGGGAATTGTAAAGGGGAAAAAATTTGAAAAACTTTTTACATCAGGGCCCCCCAAAAGCCCATGAACCACGGGCTCGTGCCCCGGGGTGCCGAGAGAACCCGGGGGAACAATTTTTACATAAAATTTTAAAATTTTCGTCCCCCGAGTTAAAACCTTTTTTTTGAGGAACCCCCCTTTAAAAAGGGGGCCTTTTACAGGGGCCCCCTTTTACTTTGAAAAAGGGGGCCCCTTTATTATACAAAAATCTACAATTTAAGTAAAAAGAAATTTTTTATTTTTAAAAATAAAAATTTAATTCCCCCCCCTTTTTTTAAAAATTTTTTTGGGGGCCCCCAAAAATCTGAGGGAAATTTAAAATACAAGCCCAATAAAAAAACGGGTTTTAAATGTTTTTTTATTTTAATTACTTTTTTTTGAACAAATTTATAACAAAAAATTTTTTAAAAATTTTTTTTTTAAATTTTTCCCCTTTAAATTTAAAAAAACTTATTGAGAATTTTTAAAATTTTTTTTGTTTTTTTTTTTTTTTAAAAAACTCCTGTTTTTTTTTCAAAAAAAAAATTTAATTTTTAAAATTTTTTATTTTTAAAAAAAGAAAAAAAAAAGCATATATTTTTTATTTTGGGAAAGCAAGGGGAAAAGGAAGGGAAAAAGTAAAAAAGCAAAAATCCCCCCTTTTGGGGGATTTTAAAAACCCACAAGAAATGTAAAAAAACCACATCACACCCCCAATTTTTTAAAGGGGGTTTTTTCGGGGGAAAATCAAAATTTTGGGGACGTTGGACCTCTTTTTTTTTAAAAAAATTTGGTCACATTTAAATTTCTCAACGTTAGGGGAAGTGGGGATGCTTTTTTTTTCCCCCCCCAAAAAAACTGGTTTTTAAACCGGGAGGGATCCACGCTAAAGGGGGAAATTAATTTAGTACTTTTTTCCCCTGATCCCATGATTTAAATTTAAATGGTAAAAAAGTTTTTTTCTGCCCAAAAAAACCCTTCCCAAAAAAATTTTTCCCGATTTGTGAAGCTTATTTTCATTTTGTGAGGGGTTCCGGGAATTATTTTTGTATTTTTTATTTAAATTTTTTTTAAGCTTTCCCCTTTTTTTTTTGCGTAATTTCCCAAAATTTTGGGGTGCATATACCCAAAAGATGGATGGGTTTATCATAACAAAAACTCAATACGAAAACTTTGACATTCTGAGTGTCGATGTCCCAATCTGGGGGTTTAAATTTTTAAATTTAGCGTGTATTGTAATTTTATAAGGTATTTCATTAAATTTATTATTGAATTCTTTTTTACCCCAATCCCTTTTTAAATTTCGAAAGTTAAAAGGTGAATTTTTCAATTCATAAAGAATATTTTAAAAACCCCTTTAAATCATTTACAAATTTTTAAAAAAAAACCCTTTAAAAAAACCTTTTTTTTTTTTAAATTATATTTTTTGGGTTTAAAATTTTCCCCACCCTTTGTCTATTTTTTAACCTTAAAAGGTTTTCAGAAATTCTAAAATATTTTTCGATTTTTTGGGTTTGACAGTGTCCCTTTAAAAATTTTTAAAAATCTTTTTTTAGTGTATTTTAAAATTTTTTTTATTATATTTGGTTTTTAATTTAAAATTTCAAAAACATGTTTGATTTTTTTTTTGTTTTTTTTTTACATTTTGGGGAAAAAAATAAGTTTCTTAAGCTTTTAAAATTTTATTAATTTTACATTTTCAAAAACCCCAAAAAATTTCCAAAATTTGGGTAAAAAAATTTTGTTGTAAAAAAAAAATATACGCTTTTTTTTTAAAAAATTTTTTTTTTAACTTTTTTATGAAATTATTTTATGTAAAAAAAAAAAATTTTAAAAATTTTAGAGCATACTGGAAACAAAACTAAAGGGAAAAGGGAAAAAAAGAAATGAACTTAACATAAAGTAAAAACCCGGGAACAAAAATTATTAAAATTAAAATTACTGAAAAACTCTTAAATTAATCTAATCGCGGGTTAGCACCCATACTGAATTCTAAAATTTCCTAGAAATTTTAAATTTCACATAAATACTATTTTCCTGATTAAACCCCCCTCTAATGCCTAACCCTTTTTTAGCTTTTATCCCTCCCCCCCAGAAACCCTATCACCTTAATGGTTGCGACTGGCTACAAATTCTTTTTGGAAATTTAAACAAACCCATTTAAAAATTTATAAAAATGGTTTTAGATTGTTAAAGCTAATGTTATTTTTTTACTTTTGCAATAAATATACTATTTTGATCAGCATAGTACTTACGATTACTTTACAGGGTAATCATGTCTAAAAAGCATTTTAAAAAAAGCTCATATGGGTCACCACTTTTTAATCATTTCCCTTTTCGTCAATACAATATTATACTAATGATTGGGAAAGCATCATGGTACTTTTGGGGGTTTTACCGACCACACCCCCGAAAATGAATTTTGTTTGACATTTTGCTTCTAAACCCATTACTAAATTAGGAGAACAATTTTTCATCAATAAAAAAACCCGAAATTTTCTTATCGCAAACCCCTCCCCCCCTCCTCAGACAGATTCAAAGTCAGCGGGCTAGTAATAACAACTAGCAGAGTCCTTTTCCGCCCGTTTTAAGCTGGGGCGTCGCTTTGTTTTTACTTCCGGTTTTTTCCCTAAATTTCTCCAAAAAACAAAAATTCAACAAAAACAAACATTACCAAACAAAAAATAAACTCTTTATTGAAAAAAAAAAAACTCAAAAACTTGTTTTTTTCTTGATCACACTCCCCCCACCCAAAAAGGGGAGTGCGGGCTTCGGCAGCACGGTGCTGCCCCGAATACTTTATATCGATTGATAGTCCCAGGGTTTAAGATCGAATAATTTGGTATCGATGATTACATTCTTGATATACAAAAAACCGGGGCCG
The DNA here is from genome assembly GCF_021130785.1 of Homalodisca vitripennis. Lineage (NCBI taxonomy): Eukaryota > Metazoa > Arthropoda > Insecta > Hemiptera > Cicadellidae > Homalodisca > Homalodisca vitripennis. Next base: position 421 of record NW_025777672.1, on the reverse strand, counting down.
CTTTTCGTACCCCACCATTATGAATAAATTTATAGGTCAAATGTTTTATGTTTTTAAAAGTTAAGACATTTATAATTTTATAGTTATTCAATTGTGGTGGGGCATACTGCACCATAACTGTTTTACAAAAATTTAATTTTTTACTTTCTTTGAGTAAAAAAGCCCCCCCTAAAGACGTTTGAGGAGCTTTTTCCTATTTCAATTTGCTTGAAAATAAACCCGAAAAAGGGCCCAAAAAAATTAAAACTATAATTAAAAATTTATAATATCGTTATAAACATTAAACATTTTAAAAACCCCAAAAAAAATTGTGAAAAATTTTGTTTTTGTTACAGTTACAAAAAGCAGTGCTATTCTAACCTAAAACAAATTTTTTAAAAAGTAAAAAAACAGTCAGTATACTATACTGTCCCTTTTTTTT